>NC_056624.2:120519728-120832228 GCF_002870075.4 Lactuca sativa
ATCAACCAGTTTCATGCATCACATGCACTTTAGAGTTTCAGAGACATTTCAACATTTGGTTTTCATTATGTATCATTTTATTACCACACTTGCTAGTTGGTTACTATGTATTTTAGCCTTTTATCACTGTATTTTTATTCCTCATCATTTGTGAGCATTTAGGGAGAGATTATTGAAGCATGGAAATGCTCCACAAATTATGAGTGGTAGTTAGGTTATTATATTTCCTTTTATTGTTGTAAGGTACCTATCTCTATAAATAAAGAGTGAGTGGTCATTTGTAAGTGTGCACTAAAATGTAGTCCTCTAGTTAGAGAGAGTATGATGGGATCTCTCCTACCAATTGTTATTCATTTTCATATTGTAAATCTTTCTTTTTAGTAAAATATCAGATTATTTATATCTTTTTGTTATTCATATTTTTGTTATCATTAAATCGTCAAGATCTTATTAAGCAGCACAAGCCGATCATAAAAATGTGAAATAAATGCGCGGATGGCAGCAGACAGATGGTAAGCAACCCAATGAGAAAACCCAATAAATCTTGACCATCAAGGCACAACAACAAAGAAGCACAAATGGTCATGACACAAAAGATCTGATAAGAAACATGATGAACTTAAGCTTCACGGTAGATGACCTACGTCCGATAGGTTGGCAAGGAAATGAGCCATTGGTCATCCAAGCTCGCATTCGCAGTTTTGCAAATCACAAGTATATGTTGATACGGGTAGTTTGGCTTATATAATATGTGAGCATTGTTTCACACAATTACCTCAAGAATGGAGGACGCATCTCTGCCCGACAGCGGGAAGATTGACATGATTTACGGGACACACCATATGGCCGCTTGGAAAAATACAACTACCCTTATCCTTATATAGCCAAGATGCCATGAGGAAAAAGACGGACCTGATAGAATTTGTTGTAGTACACCACTCGACAGAGCATAACATCATCTAGGGGTGAATAACCTTGTTATGTTTCGAAGCCATAGCTTCGCCAATACATGGGCTAGTTAAATTCAATACACCAGAAGGTCCAACAATAGTGATGATAGAAAACCGTCCGGAGCACCGGTGATACCAAATCATGGAGGCAACAGAGATAGCTAAGGGAAAAGCAAAAGCACAACGAGACTCCAAAATAAAAAGAAGTGGTCAATGGCAGTTTTCCTGAAAAGCAAACTCGAACTGGAATAGTGCTCCCCTCATAGATATGGGGAAAAACTGGTGAATCTGTTAAGGAAGTACAAATATGTATTCGCGTAGACACCGACATATATGTTAGGGATAGACAGAAAGGTAATTGAACACATGCTTAACTTATAGCCATGAGTAAGCCCGAAAAAACAGAAAAAGCAAGGCTAGGTGGGTGAGAGGAACAAAGCAGTTAACCTGGAAATAGCAAAGTTGGTCGACACGAACATACTATGCAAAGCATTCTTCCCCGTATGGATATCTAATGCAATTATGATTAGAAAAGGTAACGAAAGTTGGCAGATATGTATAGATTATTTAGACTTGAATAAATCCTTTCTCAAGGACGCCTACCCACGTCCATAGATAGATCAAAAATTGGAATCGTTGCAAGGGTTCAAATGGAAATGTTTTCTCGACGCATACAAAGGCTACCACCAAGTGTTGACAGGTAAAGAAGACAAGGAAAAGACGGCGTTTTACACTGATCACGACACACTTTGCTACATCAAAATGCACTGCAGGCTATAAAATTTTGGAGTCACCTAACAACAACTTGTCGACAAAGTATTTAAAGATCAGATTGGCAGAAGTGTAGAGGTGTACGTTGATGACATGGTCATCAAAATTCAAAATGACCAAAGGTTACTGCAAGACATTGAGGAAACCCTCCAAACCCTATAGAAGGAACACATGAAATTAAACCCAAAAAATGCACATTCAGAGTACAAGAAGAAAGTTCTTAGGATACTACATAACAAGAGAGGGAATCCAACCAGATCCAGAAATGGTCTCTGACCTATTACACGATAGAGCCACGGAGCTTAAAAGATATATAGGCCCTAAATGGAAAAATAATGGCTCTAGGGCGGTTCATAGCACAGTTGGTGGATAAAGCAATGCCGCTATTCTAGACATTAAAGCTTAAAAATCTAATGTTTTCTCCAAATTTGTTGAATTGTCAACCTACATCCAAAATCAATTCAAACAAACAATTAAAGCTTTTCAATGTGACAATGGTGGTGAATACAACAATACACAATTTCATGACTATTTTTCAACCCACGAAATTAAATTTCGATTTCCATGCCTCACACCTCCCAACAAAATGGGAAATCCGAACGCATGCTCCGCACCATTAATAACATCATTCGCACTCTTCTCTTTCATGCCCATATCCCACCCACATATTGGGTGGAAAGCCCTCTACATGGCTACACATCTCCTAAACATCCTACCCTCCACATCAATCAAAAATGAAACTCCCCATTTTCGATTATTTCAAATCCATCCCACATATACACACTTTTGTATATTCGGGTGTCTTTGTTTCGCTCACCTCACAACCTCTCACAAGCTTGAACCATGATCATCACCATGTGTTTTCCTTGGATACCCAACCCATCACCGCGGATATTAATGCCTCGATCTCTCCACGCACAAGACAATAATCTCTTGTCATGTTATTTTTGATGAAAACATTTTTCCCTTCCAAGTCGTCACCCCAAATGATCCTCCACCCTATGAATTTCTTGATGACATATACGATACACCTTCACCTTTTCAATATTATACTCCCTTACTTATTACTCCACATTTATCCAACCCGACCCCCACAGTTACGGATTCATTCGTACTGACTCTACCCCTAGTTCACTCCCCCACCACTTCAGCCCCTCTAACCCCATCCTCCGAGGGCTCCCCTTCCTCTTCCTCCTCCTCACCACCCACTCAATCCACTCTTTCCCCTCCTCCTGTTCATCACATGAACACTCATCTTAAGAGTGGGATTGTCAAGCCCATTTTAAACTGGCGTCAGGCCATACACGATGAGTACAATGCACTTATCTCCAATGGGACTTGGACACTTGTTCTGCGACCCGTTGAGGTTAGTATTGTCCAATCTATATGGTTGTTTCGCCATAAGTTTAATACTGATGGCACCCTCTTTCGCTACAAGGCCCGACTTGTAGCAAACGGACGCAGTCAACAACAAGGTATCGACTGCAATGAGACATTTAGTCTAGTTGTTAAACCGGATAGCATACGCACTGTTCTCAGCATTGCGGTCTCGAGACAATGGCCTATCCATCAACTTGGGACCACCGTTTTGCTCAACATTCCCTAACGATTGGTTTTCAGCACAGTCATACATACCCATCTCTATTCATCATGCACACTGCAGAGTAAACAACTTATTTATTATTGTATGTTGATGATATTATTCTTACAACATCTTCTACAAGTCTTCTTCAACATATCACAACCAAACTCAACCTTGAGTTTTCCATGACAGATCTTGGGTCACTTAACTATTTTTTGGGTATCTCTGTTGTTCGCTCATCTGCAGGTCTTTTCTTGTCTCAACAGAAGTATGCAACAGAGATACTTGAACCAGATAACATGATGAACTGTAATCCTTGTCGCACTCCCGTTGAACCAATACACAAACTGGACTCTATCAATCCTCCATTTGTAGATCCTACTTTCTTCCGTAGTCTTGCGGGAGCGCTCCAATATCTCACCTTCACGAGACCCGATATTACCATTTCTGTTCAACAAATTTGTCTATACATGCATGATCCTCGTGAACTTCATCTCCATGCCTTAAAAAGGATTCTTCGATACTTACGTGGTACATTAGATCACGGTCTTCAGACACATGTCTCGCCCACCGAGTCTTTAGTTGCTTGTTCTGATGGTGACTGGGGGATGCCCATCCTCTCGCCGATCTACATCCGGACACTGTGTATTTTTCGGAGACAACCTAATTTCATGGTCCTCCAAAAGACAAGGTGTAACGACCCAAAAATTCTCTACGTTAGTGAAGTTAGTTTTATGTTACGTAGAATTAAGCTTTACGTGCGTTTAAGGTGTGAGATTGGATATGTTTAGTATTTAACAAAATAAACGAAAAGATATTTAATTAGTGTTTTAAGAATTTAATATAGATTAAAACAATTTATATGATTTAATTAATAGTTAATATGTGTTAAAGGTATTTAAGTAATATTAGGATTTAATTGATATTTAAACTATTAAAAGATCATTTATAGATAAATTAAATTATTAAATGATACGATTGTAAAGTAAGACAAAAGGAAAATTATATTTAATATTTCTAGGGTTAATATTGTAATAAGTCTCAAAGATCAGGGGATATAATTGAAATTAGAATTCAATTTGTAAATTGAATTCTCTACATTGTAAATTAGTTTTAATAAATAACCCTACGTGATCAAGGAAACTGCTGCAACCTATCTTTTCTTCTTCGTTTCCGTTACCATATCGATTCGCATACTTCCATACACCCTAAATACACCAATCACACTACCTCCTTGGGGGTTGCCATATTTGCGTCGACTAAAGAAAGAAAGAGTGTTGCTTGTTCTGGAAATCGAAGCAGGAAGAAACAAATCCTTCATTGCACCTGGTAAGTCCTTAATCTCCTCCTCTAAAGCTGAAACACCAAGAAAACTATTGAGACTTGTTAATGTGCCATAATCCTACCTGTTTAAGCCTTGGAAAGTAAACCATGAAAGACCCATGTTGTCTGTTGAGCTATGCAATGCTTCATATCCTTTTTGTTCATGACTTTTAGTTGCCCAGATGTTGGATCTTTCCTGCACCTTTCTTGCTACCGGCTTTTTCTTCTTGATCATACCATATGTAGCATGTTTCTAGCGAATCGTAGGGTGAATTTTGATCTCTAACCAGCCAAATGTAATCTTTTGGTAAACATTGAAACTTGGCTTATTACGTTTACGATAATACAAGAATCATGACCCTATATGATATCAATGAAATAAATTATACTTTCATTGCTTTGAAACCGCTTGCAACCTTTAGACCTGTAGCACCTGAATTTTACCAAAATCTTAACACTTCGTAAGTTGAAATTATCATATATGATGGTATAATGGTATTAGGTTCTCCATACTCTTGCTGCCAAATGAGTCTCGTTAGTTGCTAGTGTAGTTTGGGCTTGTGATACCCAAATCATGGCTACCATATGTGTCCTTGCTCAACATTTAAGATGTCCCTTTATGCCCAATATTCCAGCCATATAAAACAATATTTGCATACTATTCTTCGTTTCATGTTGCACAACAGATACTTCTACTAAAAACACGTTTGGGTGATGCGATAGTATTCCAGAGGTATGGAATATTTGTGTAGTTTTATGTAATCTGTTAATTATTAAGCTTAATGTAACACCGTGAAATTTCAAAAAAAAATTCATTTTAATTTAATAAAAATACCCCAATCACAATTCTCAAAAACGTGTATCAATTGTTTTTACATAACATAAGTACAAATCAAAAACCCCAGAATCTCAAAACATCTCCGCCATAAGTGTGTATTGATCATGTCGGCGCCTTCCCGCGATCATCACTGGTACCTGAAACACATAACACGCAAACGGTAAGCAATAATGCTTAGTGGGTTCCCCAAAATACCACGTACAACTCATATGCCTTTCCAGGCCATAGCTCTATGGGATCTTCCGATCCAGGTGTCTCAGGGGATTTCTATCCCATAACTCTGTTGACCTTCCGGTCCATATCATCATACTCATATCATAACATATAACATATACAACATACATTACATTTTCATCATACACATAAGACCTTCCGGTCACACATAATCACCCCATCGGGTAAGGCATAGTGAGAAGACTCACCTCGAAGATGTCGGATATTCACTCGCGCTCAATCCTCCAACCTAGCTTCCTCCTATAGCATAAATACATCTCTATTTAATACCTCCTGACTTATTTTGACTTATGCCCGTAAGTCAACACAAGTCAAATATGGTCAACGTTGGTTAATGGCCACCCCCTTGACCCAACTCGTCGAGTCAGGCACTGACTCGGTGAGTTCAGACGTGAACACAAGTCCCCTAAATTCCTTCTCTGACTCACTGAGTCACTCTTCTAACTCGGAGAGTCATCAACTGTGTGAGTCACGGGACAAACCGGTCCGACTCGTCGAGTCTGCTCATGGACTCGGCGAGTTCATTCCATGCTCGAACTCATATGGCCTTCTGAGGTCAGATCTGCTTCTCTAATCTATAGATCTGAGCTTCCCAAACATGATAATCACGTAAAGGTCACATCTTGGCACCCATGCAACGCCTACAAGGATTCTTTTGGTGAAATGACCTCTAAAATGGTAACCTAAGTCCACAACTCAAAAGGAAAGGCATAAAGCAGAGCATTTGGGACTCTCTGGACCTTCTAAAGTCCAGATCTAGGTACCAATTCCCCATGGGACCTCTTACACTCCAAATACAAGCTAATCAAGGCATAAAGAAACCCTGGATTTGACTATATCAACAAAAACACGAGAATAAGCTCTGAATAATACCTCAAATAGCTTCCTCTGCCCGAATGAAAGTAGATCCAAGCTCTCCAACTCTCATAGCTTGACCTTCCTCTTCCCTTCTTGCTAAAACTCACAAGGATGAAGAACAATGGCCTCTTTTCTCACTCACAAGGACTCTCAGATGCTCCGGTGCTGTCAAGGACGAAGGTAGCTGCAATGAAAGGTTATAAGGTCCTTTAAATAGGGCTCAGACCCGAGAAATTAGGGTTTTAGTCGCCAGCACGGACTCGTCGAGTCCCCTCACTGACTCGTCGAGTCCACTCATTAATCCAGTCATCACCACGCGACCCTACTCGATGAGTCTAGGCATCAACTCGTCGAGTCTCTCTCTCTTAGACTCCAAAAATAAATGATAAAAAAATAATACCTGAAATCCCGGATGTTACACTTAAAACATGATATGCTAATTTCCACTATGAAATGTGTAATTTCTATTTATAAGGTTTTGAGAAAATATAATAATCTAAAACATAATTAATTTTCAGATTGGTAATAAAGCTTCCATGTGGATAGTTAACATTGGAGTTATTCAGCATATAATTTAAATAAATATAGGAGATGATGATACATCAAACAAAAACTCGATTTTATTAGGAAGACCAATTTTAAAAACATGGAAACTAAAATTGATGTTTATAATGACACTCTTTATATGAAGTTTAATCGTGAAGTAATTAATGTTAATACACATGATGTTATACGATATCTAATTAACATATCATATATGAATATTTTGGATGCTATTGAACTTCTAAGAAAGGAATGCTATGAATTGTTTAACCCCGATATGAAAATTTCATATTTAGGTAAGAATCTCAATTCTGGAGCATCAAAAGAAATGATGGAAAATGTTCAACTTTGGGGAGGAGTTGATCATTATCAATGATACCCGAAAAAGAGCATGACACAAAGCACCGAAAATAGAATTATGCGATACTAACCCAAAAAAATTCATTCTACTATGCAGTTACCAAAACAGGAAATAATGACATATTATCAAGGATTGAAGGAGAAGAATAAAGGAGTCGAGATGTTGGATTTCCCAACCTATACTATCTAAAATTTCTAAAGGAAAAATCAAGACAACGAATTTAAAAATTTGTACTTACCGGCAGGCAACCTAAGTTATTTTTACTTTTGGTTTTTCATGTCAATAAGGTCAAGTTAGTCAATCTCCAAATATGTTATGAATGTTTTTTTCGAACACTAAATTTAAGCACAAGAAAATTTTCAAGAAAGAAGACTCATCATTTAACATGACAAACAAGCTCCACTTCCAACCAAGTACATTCTTTCCAAGCTTCATTTTTTAATTTAATGCACCATTTCTCTCAAAACCCGATATGTCATATTGAGTTGCCTACTCTTTTAGCCCATATGTTGTTAGCCCACATGTTTATGGAAACTTTTTATCCTTTAGCCCATTAGGATTTTTCCATTAAGGTTTGGTCTTATCTAGTACTAGGCGAATGCCCGTGCGTTGTGCAGAAACACCTATATAGTTGAAGTCTTTACAAATATATGATTTTTTTAAATATAACAAAAACGTTGTTGTTAAATTTGATATAATAATTTGTATATACTAAATTGATATAATATATTGTTTATTTTGAATTATATGATAATATATATATATATATATATATATATATATATATATATATATATATATTATAATTTTATAATCTTAATCGTTCGAATGACTTCTACCCGCGAGTTACACATGAATAAAATTAAATATAATATATGATTTGATGTTATTTATAGTTGTTTTTATCGTTAATTAATTTTTTAAAATTTATTTGCTTAATGTTTTAATTTCTATCGTTATAATTATTTAAAACATTAAATATTACTTTTTTTAAAGCTAACAATATAATCATTTATATAGAGTTGTTTTTAACTATTGTTATTGTAAGTTATTTTACGCTACTTATTTGAAAACTTTTAACGATTATAAAAATATATTTAAGAAATATTTTAGTTAAATTGAGATTACAATTTAGTTATTTCTTTTATCACTACAATTTATCACTTTTAATTATTTACAAAATACTCTTTAGTTTTTTTAAATGGAACTGAAATTTATATTTGAGTTGACATTATAATGCGCAAAAATACCTATATAGTTGAAGTCTTTACAAATATATATTTTTAAAATATAACACTAACGTTGTTGTTAAATTTGATATAATAATTCGTATATTAATTTGATATAATATATTGATTATTTTCAATTATATGATAATATATAAATCTATTATAACGTCATAATCTCAATCGTTTGAATGACTTTTACTCACGGGTTATACATCAATAAAACTAAATATTATATATGGTTTAATATTATTTATAGTTGTTATTTTTAACTAATTTTTTAGAATTTATTTGCTTAATGTTGTAATTTCTATCATTATAATTATTTAAAACATCAAACATTATTTTTTGATTTTAAAGGTAACAATATAATCATTTATATAGAGTTATTTTTAACTATTGTTATTATAAGTTATTTTAAGCTACTTATTTGAGAATTTTTAACGATTATATAAATATATTTAGGAAGTATTTTAGTTAAACTGATATTACAATTTAGTTTTTGCATTTATCACTATAATTTATCACTTTTAACTATTTACAAAATATTATTTGGTTTATTTAGTGGAACTGAAATTTATATTTAACTTGACACTGTAATGTTATATTTAAATTAACAATTTAAGTATTTTGTTCAAACTGTTCAAAAATTGTAGCTTTAAACTGATAATGGTTAAATGCAACAACATTTTAAATCTAATAATTAAGTATAATATGTTAAAATTTAAAGACATAACTTTATAAATAGAAGTAAAAATATTATTTTAAAACTGAATTTTAGTCTATTTATGATTACACTTTACGTTTGATATTTGTTTTACCTTATTAACCAACTTACAATCATTATTAGAAAGACACTACAATTTATCACTTTTAACTATTTATAAAATAATCTTTGAGTTTTTGAAGTTAAATAAAATTTATATTTAAGTTGAGCCTATAATGTTATATTTTAATTAATAATTTAAGTATTTTATACAAATTGTTAAATAAATATCAAACCTAAAATTTAATAATAAATAAACTAAATTTCAATATTAAAATAATATATTTAGTTCTACTTATAAAGTTATGTCTTTAACTTTTAACATATTATACTTAATTTATTAGATTTAATATGTTGTTGTATGTAAATCATTATCAGTTTAAAGCTACAACTTTGCAACAGTTTGAACAAAATACTTAAACTGTTAATTTAAATATAACATTATAGTGTCAACTTAAATATAAATTTCAGTTCCACTTAAAAATTTCAAATGAATATTTTGTGAATGGTTAAAAATGATAAATTGTAGTGCTAAATGAAAAAACTAAATTATAATACTAATTTAACTAAAATATTTCCTAAAGATATTTATATAATCGTTAAAAGTTTTCAAATAAATAGCTTAAAATAATTTACAATAACAATGGTTAAAAATAAATGCTAGCTTTATAAGTATGTATGATATTTAATTAAAAAAAAATGACGTGATGGTAATTTATAAACTATAATAATGGTCACGACTAATTGAATATGAGATAAACTAAATATAGGCTTAATATTAAATGTGTTTATATTAGCCTAGACTAAATAAAAATATATTTATTGTTTAGGTACTTTGAGGATTAAGGAGCATATGAAACGACGACTAGGGGTAATATTTTATTATCGAATACCGAGGTGAGTTGATAGACTTTTCGTAAACCTTGTACATAGTCGAAAACTACTTTCTGGAAACCGCTCGATTAGTCAAATTAAAATATTATTAACTGTTGATTATACCTATATGTGCAGTATATGTCATTGTTTTGTCTTCTGTGACATTTGCATGCTTAGTAAATTTGGTTGATATGCCTATGTACTTGATATGATTAATTGCAACTATGATATGTTATATGAAATGTTTGATATTTGACTATCTTCTTGGTATAAATGTCATGAATCTTGAATATGATAATACGAATACTGCATGCTTGTACTTGATTTACGATCGATTATGCGGGGTTATGCATAGAGGGCAAGGGTAGAACCTAGCACTTAGCATGAAACCTATCCGGATATATTCGAGTATGGTTGGTTGAAAAATACCCTCTAGGAAAAAAGATTAAGCCATTTACGAGTTGCTCGGTCTTTTTAGATGCCCGTGTGACACATGGTACGCGTACACTTCGGTGTTTGCGGACTGGAGTGATGTTGGCCATTCGAACGAGGCTTGTACAAACATCACGTAGGTATTGGGAGGTAGCGGACAAATGTCACCGCTTGTACCAACACCAGAACGACACCGCGATGTACTTGTACATTGCATAGTCGGAATAGTGAAAGTGGAGTCTTGGGGTCAGTGTGACGGGTGGGAGTCGCGAACCACCTAAAGCATTTGGCTGGCCAGGCACACAAGTAGCGAACGGGTTTTTCCTTGGGGGGTAGGTATCACTATGAGACTACCTACGCCTATACGATTATGATACATTCCTTTGATATGATGATATATGATTACGATATGATTGTGCATGAAATACGATTGATGTTACACAAATGAATGATATGTGAACGGATGATACAAAATTGAATGCTTGAATTTTATGTGAAAGATGATTGATTAATGATTGATATGTGAGTTTTGTTTATATGATTATAATTTGAATAATTGACCCGTTAGGGGATGGTATGTTTTCCCTTTGATTGTGTACATACTCCTATTGGCTCACGAAGCATTTGCTGACACTTGTTTCTTTTCTTTGTGCCTTTACGATTGGTACAGGTAGCTTACGTGCTTGGCTTGGTGAGATGGAGTCATTTTTGGGTAGTTTATCCTTAGAATAAAGATGTCACTTGAAAACGTTATTAAATTTTTGATACTTATGCTTCCGCTACAATTAAATACTTTTGATATTTTGGTTTTGAATTGAACGTAACGTTGTGGTTTGAAATGTTTTTGAAATAAACAATGTTTTCAATCTTCCGTTGCATTTTCCGTTAAAAGTTTTTAGAATAAATGAAAAAAAAATTGAGCAAAAATCATAACGTTACACAAGGTACCATCTCCCGATCCAATGCCGAAGCCGAGTACCACGGCGTTGCCAACGCCGTTGCAGAGACATCTTGGATTCGTAATCTTTTACTTGAACTACGTTGTCCTACTCCGAAGGCAACCATTGTCTATTGTGACAACGTTAGTGCGGTCTACATGTCCTCCAATCCAGTTCAACATCAAAGGACAAAACACACTGAGATTGATATTCACTTTGTTCAGGACAAAGTTGCTCTTGGTCACATTCGCATACTTCATGTTCCATCCACCGCTCAATATGTCGATATCTTCACCAAAGGTCTCCCTACGAGTTTATTCATTGAATTTTGTTCCAGTTTGAACGCCCGCAAGTCTCCTCCCAATCAAACTGTGGGGGGGTGTTAGCATATATGTATTTAGTGTATATTAGCCCACATGTATAGTCTCTTTGTGGTATTGTCTATCGGCCCAAATGGCCTTGTACGTTTGTATATATTTCCCTGCACACCTCTCTATTGAATCAATCAGATTATTTGAGATATTATATCTAATACTTTTCTGTCATGTCGTATTGTGTCATATCATGAGTAAAAAGACCAGGCTTATGTACAAAAATGGTAACATAGTTTACTTATAAATATAATTGTTTTTTTTACACATGAATGTGCAGGAGCTTGGGTTCAGTTCATTTTTCTGGAAAACTTTCAACTTAGATAACCAAACTAAAGTTTTTGACTTATGTGTAAGTGTCATACTCGATTAAAATTCTTACTCCAATGTGTATTAAGTTTGGTGAAAAAATAAACTTTTAAATGCTACTGCAAGTCTGCACTCATCTAAAGGAAGTTAAATTTTGACTTTCTATGTGTCAAATAATCTGTTCTTTGACTTTAAAATTTTCAAAAAATGCTTACATTTATTTACATTGAGAAAAAAAAAGTAGTTAAGTTAGAGACATTTGGAGATAAAACGAGAAAAACTATGCTAATTCTTTAGTTTCAACTCACATAGTTTGATCATCTAAAGTCAAAACGGTTGACTTTTTGGATAGAGTAAACTATAACCAACTTGAGGTGATTTAAGACTTTCAGTGCCTTATGTGTATTACATTTAGACATTTGTTAAAAAATGACATTTAAATAATACTACAATTTTCTGAAGGGTATCAAGATTTACATTTGGCGTGTCAATAATGATAATCTTAAACTTTAAATTTGACAAGAATATGCTTTTTAACCCATTAAAAATGTTGATAACGACATCTAAATAAATAAAAAGTTGTTAAGTTAAAGATATTTTGGCAATGTAAACTAGAAAAACGTATGTTAAGTTTTAATTTTAAGGTCACAATGTTTGATTCCCTAATGTCATTTTTTTTTTGTAGAATAAGATTAGTTTATTAATAATTTATGGTGATTTACCAAATTTCAGTGTGTTAAACCTATTAACACATTGAAAAGCTTGATAATTACAATCAAATAGATTTAAGATTTTTGAATTAAAAACATTTGAAGATAAAACTGAGATATCTAATCTAGTTTTTAGTTTTAAAGTCACAAGGTTCGACTAAAGCCAAAATATTGACTTTTTCTTTAGATAGATTAAATTAGTACCCCATCTTATAGTGATGATTTACATAACCAAAGCTATAAGACTTCCCTGAAATCTTTATCTTTTGAGCAAGAGGCTCTTTTGATGTGTGATGGCTGTTTATACTTTATATAATTACAAATGCTTCTTTAATATACTTTAAAATCAACTCCAATGACCTTACATACTTTTTTTTTCTTATTTAAGAAAATCATATTCATAACAAAATAACTCGTATTTTCTTCACATTTTTATGCAATGACTTACATGATAATAATTTATCAGCTAAGTTGCCCGTTCTTAGCAACTTGGTGAAATTACAAATCTAAATCTTACACGAACTAAGTTTAGTAGATCTAATTCACCCTCTTGGGTCAACTCTCTAATCTAAAATATTTGTAAGATTTTCTTCTTCCCTTTTGACTTCTAAGCTATAGAGTTAAATGCAAGAAACAATAACATATTTTTATTGATTTGTTTATATCGGGTAGATATTTCAAAATATAATGTCCTAATAGAAAATGTTTTGTAAGTACATGCTATTATTGGGTAGATTTTAAAAGTTTGCTGTTGTAAGTTGTAACTAAAAGAAATGAAAGTAGGTTGCTATAATACAATCACGACATTTCCATGTTGGCATATCAAAACACAAACATCAAGTCAAAAAGAAACTCATATGTAGCTTACTTGATTAAGTCCATTTAGGTAAAAGGAAACAACATATTCAAAAAAGTCTTAAACTCAAAGCCATCTTTTTCAACTTATTCACTACCAAGCAAAACTAGTGTTTCCTTGTACGAATTCACAGTGGAGAAACTCCTTACTCCATCAATCTTAAGAGCATTCAAGTGTTGTGTTTTGGGCTCATATACAACAATTTCACTTTCTTCACAACGATAATCTTTTTTCACTTGCATTATAAGCGTTCCATTGTTCCTGAGTCCCATTGCCCTAATAGACGACCCATATTCAGGTGCAATAATGGCGAATACCTTTGTAAACGATTTTTCAACACCATTATTCTCCATCATCCATACAACATCATGACACTGTTTTTCCTTTTCATTGCTTTGAAATATGACAAGAGATTCCCTTAGCTTAAAAATGGAGATCTTAGAAGGAGGGTGTTTCGCCAAACTATCTGGGAGATCTATCACTTGAAAAGTATGATCAGTCATATCAAATGAAAGAATCAGATTACAATTCCATCTAATCAGCCTACTGTTTAAAGCCTTCAGATGCAAACCAGACCAATATATAAACCTATCGATAACTTGCCCATACCATTGAACTCGGATCGATTTACTCAGCACATTGCTAGAAGCAGGAGATAGACTTGTCCACTTCCCAGAACTCAATGTGTAAAGCATAACTTCACGAGGGTCGTTGATTTTGCTGGGTTTTTCATGTAAGGGAGCAAATTGTTGAATCATGATGATCTTAGGATCATGAGTAACAGGACAAACACCAAAACCAAAAACTGTTTCATCCATCTTATTAGACATACCTGGCTCAGGCACAGCAATGGCGATCGATTTTCTGATTGAAGGATTCCAAAGCATAATCATCGGCTTTCCAAGAGGGGAATGTTATTTCTCATAGTAATAACCATCCAAGCACACCAACCCATTACAGCTGCCGACCACGATTGACCTTTGAAGCCGTTGAAAGGAGAGGGGAAGAGTTGGAACAAACCTCTGTTGGGGGAAAGTGTCATCGTCGATAATACAAACATATTCTGCCTTCCCTTCTACAAGATGCCTTACTAAAAGATTCTGCCACTCGTCTTGTCGAACACTGTGAGCAGCGATAAAAGAAGAGCTTTCGATTACACGCTTCCATGCTTTGCACACAGATCTAAACCGAATCAATGATTTTACAGGAAGCTTTCTCAAGATTTCCTCTTGAAGATGGAAACTAATGTCGCCAACATTTTGATTTTCGGTGCTAATGGATGGTTATGTTATGACTTTCTAGGGTTTGGTTTTTATGACGGGAGGAGAATGAGTTTTTAAAATTGGGAAAATCACTTAATAAGGTAATTCTTTGATTTATATTATTTAATCACTAAGTTTTTTTTATTTACATTTGCCCATTAAATTTATTTGAACTCTTCAAAAAACGTTCATATGACCTGCTATGTTTGACAACTCCGACGAGACTCCGAGCATCTTCTCCGTTGATTATCATTTTTCCAACGATACGAGTTTATTAAGTGAAACACATTTTCCACGTTTCTATTCCCTCGTCTCTCTCTTTATTCTATTTTCTCTCTTTCTCTCTCTAAAACATACACACATAACACTTACTGCTTCACCTAATGTGGCATCAGCGAAGTCCTTTACGAGATGTTGCTTCGAGGTCTAAGGTTTTGTAAGGTGTTCGATCTTCAAACTGAAGCACCATATGAAGTTCTTGTTGGGTGTTCGATTTTTTTCGGTGAACCATAGCATATTTAGAGTTATTAGGGGTGTGGGATTGCTTTTTGAACTTTAAAAGTGTTTTTAGACAAAAATGTTTATTGACTTATAGTGGTAGTAAAAAAGAGTTTTATAAAAAAGTGTTTGGATTAGTTTTTATAGTGAAAAGGTCAATAAGTCAATAAGCTAAAAAGATTGTCAATCACATATGCGAGATAACTCATACATCCATGCTGGAGATACCTGGCCTTGGCTGCTGAACAAAAAGTGGATCCGATCTTGGTACCCTCGTCATATATGGTTAGTTCTCCCCCACTTGGGGTTCAAACTACCACCAGTTGCCTCTTACAGTTGATCATGGCCCCAAACTTGCTCAACCAATCCATCCCCGCCATCACACACACACACACACCCATCTCCCTTTAAGATGGGGATCAGGTCAAATGGGTAGGACACCCTAAAGATCTCTAAAGTGCAATCACTGAAAACACTCGAAGCAGAAACCTTGTGTTCGTTGGCGATGGAAACTCACAACGGACACTCCTACTTCCTATGGGATATACCAAAATCCCTATAGAATGACTAAGCTACAGGACCTACTCACACCCGAATAAAAAAGCACAAGAGCAAGCAATGAATTCACTAAGAAGATTCCTATCAGAAACACAAGGATAAACATATAGGAAATAAAGTGAAAGAATAATAAATGAGTACATACCAGTGACGATGTCAGGCGCCACCCTAGCCTCCTCTGCTATAAGCTGAAAGAACGACCCCTGGCCTTCAGGGCCTCAACCTTTCCCTGGCATCCGTCTGTAATCCTCAAGGTAGTAGGAATTAGTGCCTGCAGTGTTCTAGCAACGAGCAATGGACAACTGGCCTTCACATGGTCGACATGATCACAATGGTAGCAAATCCCAGTGCTCGACAGTGGAGCATGTGTATGGTAATCCATTGCAATATGCTCTTCCGTGCCATATTTGTGGCACATAATCACTGATCGTCACGCTTCTTCATGTATATTTTCGCACCTGCCACAAGTACTACCCCTCTGGCCTCCACATCGTGAATCAGAGGGCTTGAACCGCTTCGTTGTTGGTTGAGTATGAACTAGGGCTTGCCTCCTCTCTCTAGTCTGGGTCTCAATCGGAATCTCTTATCTTTGAGCAACCGAATGCAACTCAGAGATGGAATGCTACTGCTAAGTCGATACATACTCCCTGATCTCAGTCTGGAGCATGCTCAAGTAACAGGACATGTGAACTTCCTTTGAGGCTACGACAGCATCAACCTCTGAGACGGTAGCATAGCGCTCGTCAAACAACTTGATCATGTCGGTCTTAATAGACCTAAACACCTCCGGGATCGCCTCCCTAACAGCCATGGTCACCTGGGTGGTGATCATATCACGAATTTCATCATCGGCCAATCTTGGCCTCTCCGGTCCGCTAGTTCCTGATCCTGAACATCTAATGATCGTCATACTGAAACAAACTGAGATACATCAAAAAGGACACAATTCATACTACTACGTCATTTCAGGATCACCAAATCCTCAGGGTTCGTAACTTCCTTGATACGCATATGGGTCCTGTGCTTCCAGTAGAACATGCCCATACTACCTTCTACACCTACCCGTATTTGTCTCAAGGAATCATCACGAACTACCCGACCACATAGCCCAACAACTAGGATACACATACATACTATACTCACCATCTTAAGAGTGGCTAATAATTCTTTATGATGGCCTTCTATAAATCACACTTACTCATGAAACTTCTACTAACCCTGCAGTCGCTCGTGTATGCTAATTATACATAACACTGGATTTGATAGACAATCTAATAATTGATTCTAACCTAAGCCCACAACCAGATGAAGAATAGGAAATAAGGCTAAATCAAACATCCTCGGGCTATAAAATCTTAGTTACGTACAACTATGATGTATACACTAAGAAACCACAATAATAATGTCAGTTCCATATAGCATATAAAAAAATTCTCCTAGGCTATTAGGCATCATAAATCAGACAATTCAATCATGCAATTCCTGAAGATCCCTAGCCTACCAGATAGCATGTAATTCTATGACATCATCCATACACAAACAAGTGTGGGTATCTTGGGGAATACTTTCCTTGGATCCGACTGATTGTACACATCACATCCTCTCTGTTAATCATTTTAGAGTTAATTTTGAAAATTATTTTTACAGCTCCTTGTTTAAGTCTGGAATCACACAAGTGTTCATCCAATTTTCTCAAACCTGGGCTCTGAGACCAACTTGTAACATCCCAAAAATCATGATAAAAACTTTCATTTTTGTAAAACATTTCCACAAACCAAGATATAATCAACCATTGTTTCCAAGACAAATCTAGAAAATCAGAGTATCAAAAACCTCCATATATCAGCAGGAGGATGTGTATGATCATGCTTTCGCCTTGCTCTGATCATCTGTTGTACCTAAAACCATGAAACAAACCACTATAAGCCAAAACTTAGTGAATTCTCCCAAAATACCCCACACAACAATATATATACAAGCATGCATGCTGGTTCCACAATCATCAGACTAGATTACCCTCGGATTCACAGTCATTGACTGGATTACCTCGGTCTATAGTCATCAGACCATATTGCCCCCAAGTTTATTGGCTTACAACACAGAGCAATACAACCTCAACCCAACCACACTATGTCGACATATGAAATAGATAAACAAGAACCAACAAGCACATGTAATCATATAGATCTACCAATCTAACAAATCATTACAACATAACAACATCCTATACACAAGGATACATAACACAATCTAGTGGGCCACCATTGGTGCCTTCGACCCACGGGTATAGTGAGGACAACTCACCTCGAAGTCTAGAAGATAGATGAACTTATCATACATCCAAATAACAGCTCTAAAGGTCACTTATTCAATAATCAGGGACCAATTCTCAAACTACAGCTCAAAATACTCCATTTGACCTAAATTCAAACTTAGTTAAAGTCAACAGTCAACGATCAACGTTCAAATATTCAAAAGTTAACTTCCATCCGGTCTACGCCCAGTGTAACAACTCTACGCCCTGTGTAGAGCCTAAGGTGGCAAAACGGGGGAAAATAGCCCTACTCCCTACATAAGGGAATTTACGCCCTGTGTAAACCCCTGAAACCCTAACTTAATCATTAACACCTTAACTCATACCAATATATCTTCCAACTTCTAGATCTCTATTCTTACAAACGTCTTAATGGATAAAGTCTTTGACTTGCTTATTTATAAGATAATGAATCGGAAAGTTCGTGTCCAAAAATTAGAAATCCTCCTTTATGGAGGAATCGTGAAGCTGGGCACAACCAACTTGTGAACCGGTTAATTTAGACCGGTTGAACTAGTTAAATTAAATAAAAGCACGTGGAAATGAATCATTTTCATAACAAACTTTGGTTTTTTTCACATCTATTTATATTTATTTGAATAAAAACACATGGTAGACGAAGTTTTTAAGCCGTGCATTGTAGCGGAAGTTTAAGCAATAACTTTTGTGATAAAATGTCCTTTTGCAGTTTAAGTTTCACCCGTGTGTAATATCTTACCAAAAATAGCAACATACTTTTCATTTTAACTAATAATCTTATGGTAATAAATAGAGTACATTGCCCAAGTTACCTTTATTCTTCCCATTGAAATTTGTTGAGTTAGAATTGGTGTCCTTTATATTCAAAAAATATTTAAAATAACAAAATGAGTATATTATAGTTTTGATCCATGTGATTTGTTTATAGTAATGAAGTCCATGTGAACTAGTTCATTAACAATGAATGTCTTGAGTCTTGACCCCATCTCCTTGTGAAATACATTGGGTACTAAAAGCGAATAAATATTATTATTATTATTATTATTATTATTATTATTATTATTCATAAATTTCAACATGAAAAAGAACGCACCCATCTTCAAATGATCTTAAAGGGTAAACTGAACTTTAATAACTATAATCCATCTTTTGAAATCTGAACTTATCATACGATTTTCTTTTGGATGATCTTTGGGCTGCCTGATACCCTAACCAACTTCCATGCAGTCCATGTCACTAATGAAAATGCCATGGCAGAACCTACAAGTTTTGGCCCATATATAAATTCACAATCCCAAAAGCAAGTAAAACATAAGAAATATGGTTTAAAACCATGTTGCTCAAAAGGTAAAGATGAAATGAATGAATATGGTTCAAGATATAAAAAGCTAAAACATAAAAAATAACAATGTACTTTTATTTATGTTTATATTAGACCATCCTACTTTCATTTCTTTATGTTATAACTTATAAGAATACAATTAAACAATGGTCTTATTTTATAATTTTGTGTTTCACATTAAGCAATCTATTAAAGACCATAAAACGACCAAAAGGCATGAAATTATTAAAAAAAAAGTAAATGAATTATGGGTAAAAACTTTAATTAGCATTGCATGTATTGGTATAAAAAGCAATTTATTGGGCATTTTTTCAAGGCCTCACTGGAGTTTTTTTGTGGCTATTCTTCAATAATTGTAGTTGCATCTCGCATTCTTGCTAGAGCTTGCAGCAACTGAGTTGATCTAGTGGATTTATCATGCAATTGGAATAAAAAAAAAATTCTAACAGTTCATGATAGTGTAAATATGCTCTACACAACTAGTAACTTGTAAGATGTTAGAATTACATAAGGTCGATGAAATCAAATAGTTCGTACTTTGAAGTTTATGCCAGCTACTCCATGAAACTGAGTAGTTTAAAACCACTTCCAAGCTACAAAATTACCAAAACCAAATATGGGCATTCTCAGAAAATTAATCTCTTATTTTGAAACCTTAAATTGATCTCTTAATTTGAAACTTGAAAGCACAACATCCGTACCTCATGCTTTAAAAGTTGTACATTTGCTAACATGGACCAGTCGTTCTCCTGCTTCTTCCGACCCATAACCTTTGGTGATAAATTTTAGTTCGTTTAGAGCATAAGCACCATTGAACTCTCCCCTATCATCAAAGATACAAATTTGATTTTGAAAAATTATTACATGTTATGGAGCCAACGATAATGAGAAGCTTTTGGTGCAAATCAGAGAAGAGATTTCCCCATTCCTCTTACATCTCTCTAGTATTCAACCAACAAAATCACCCCTAATCATCGATGCTACCATAATCTTCATCGACATGATTTATAATTTCCATCACCACCATCACGACTCACTGCAAGTCTGCAACCACCGCCATTAGAAACATTATATCTAACATCCCTCACCTATCACCTCTCACCGCTCACCCTCTCGCACTTAATCTAAGCACATAAGAGGTAAATTTTCCTAAAGAGGGATAGAAGAAGCATGTAAGAAAGAATTTTAGGAGAGAGAGAAATCTTTTTAAATAGGGAAATGATATCCTCGACTTGCCATGCCGTTATTTTTGAAGCCCATACCACACACACTGTGGGGGAAGAGAGAGTACCGGAGAAACAGTTGCAAAAAGCCTTAAGTACAGTACAAAAAGCATTGTAACTTGATGTGCTCTTATGCACAATATTTAACATTTTGACATTCGTTTTATACTTTATTTTATTTTTGTTGTATGTAAATTGATGTAAAAGTTACGATTATATGTTTTTAATATATTTGGATTGATCTTTAACTTGTATTATGTGTATTTTTAATGTTTAAATTTGTAGATGTCTATTGAACGATAATTTGATGTTCTAAAGAGACGTTGTCAAATACTCTCAATACTAACAAGATCGTTCGAGTGCAAACGAATAAGTAGCATGTTGTATACATGCAACATATTGCATAATATGATTATAAAAGATGAGGCAGGTGTGATTTGTCGCTACAATCAAAATGAAAATATACCAAATGTTGAAGGAGTAGGTATTGGTACGTCTGCGTTAGACACCACAATCTTCACGTTGATTTGGTAAAGCACATCTTCAATGCCTACGTGAGTTTTTGTTGTTGATGATGTAGAAGACGACTTCGAAGATATAGATGATGACTCATACATATTTGTAGATGATTCGGGAGATGCTTATGACGACATGTTGAGCGACGATGATTACGATGATTAGGTGTTACATACTATACTACTATGTTTTGATTATGATTTTTTATGTTTTAATTTAGTATGTATTTTTTAATTAACGAAGTAATTTCATTTTATTAATTTTGTATAATTGTATTTTATTAAATTGCATTTCATTCAATTAAAAAAAAAGTATTAGTAACATATAGTGGCACGGACTCTCAGGCTCAAGTGAGAGGAAAAAAGATGTTGGAGCATTGAAATTCTCCATAAATTATGAGGATAGTTAGGTTATTATATTCTCTTTTATTGTTTGTAAGGTGCCTCTCTATATAAATAGAAAGGGAGTGGTCATTTGTAAGTGTGCACCGAAAATGCACTCCTTTAGTTAGAGAGAGTATGGTGGGATCTCTCCCACCAAGTGTTCTTCTTTTTCATATTGTAACTCTTTCTTTCAAGTAAAATATTGAATTACTCATCTCTTTATGTTCTTCATATTTTTGTTATCATTAAATCGTCAAGATCTTATTATTCTGCACAAGTCGATCGTTAAAATGAGATCCTACAATTGGTATCAGAGTCGTACCTTGAAAATCTAAGCGGTTATTTCAAAGGACCGAATCCCAATCAATTACTTTCATCTTGTGATTTTTCGATATTTATACAAAAAACTATGGGTTCGCAATTAGAAATTTTTATGATGAGTTTTCTGATTTTTAAGTGTTTGATTCGAGCTTTTCCAAGCTTTCAAGAATAAATGTTGTTGCTGTCTCGTTCATGTTTCTGCAGAAATCACAGGTTTTCTAAGTTTTCTATCTTGTTGTTGAAGAAAAAGAAGTAGGAAGATTATATTTATGGTATAAAACATTTCAAGATTTTGCTCTAGTCATTTTTATGATGTGGAATGAAGACACAATATCTTGGGTTTTTATGGAAAAGATGGTTCTTGAGGATGATATCAAAGAGATTTTCGATTTCATACAACTTGGAGATTTGTATCTTGCAAAATATTGGAGAAGATCTCTTTTTGAAGATGTTATAAGCATATTTTTTTAGTTCATATCACCAGCATATTATAAATCATCAAGGTAAGAAGCTCTTTGTGCTTTATTTTAAAACTGGTAGATCTTTGTTAAAGTGTCTTGGACGTTATGAAGTTGTTTTGAGAAAACATATGTCATTTACTCCACCATTAATGCTTAGCCGTGCCTCCTAATAATCCTTGTGACTTTACCCATCAACCCACCTTTTTGTCTCCCATGCCTTGTACTATACACCCATATATTTTCTTTAAACCATGCCTTGTCCCTTACTTTTTACCTTTCTTTTTCCTACTTTTTTCTACTTTTTCCCTTTCCCAACACCCCATCTTATCCGCATATGCTTTAGAAAAAAAATCTCATTGATAATCACGAAGTTGTAGCCTTTTTGGTATCAAAATTTCATGAAAAACGACATTTTTCATCATCAACCCTCTCATCCTCGGTGCTCAGTACGGCAACTCAAAACTAGACCGAGGACCTAACCTCACCGAAGAGTTATATGCCATACTGAGGAGTTAAGGCTATACCAGAATTCTACTGGAGGTCCTCTCATGCACAGCCTCTACGGTCCCTCTAACTCCGAGACACCGAAGACTGCTACCGCAGCCGGCTACATTTCTTACCCATCCTCGCATACCGCAGACTAACCTTCTGTGTTCTATCTTGGCTTAGCAAAGGCTAAAGCATATACCATAGACCCTCTAAACCCATCGAAAACTTCGGTCATCGGTAATTAACCTCTTGATTCTTCATCACCTACTCCTCGCTGCCCCTTCTTTGCAACCTACCCGCCTCACTCCTCACTACTGACCATCCCTTCCCATCGTAGACCTTGCTCTGCGGTAACCTTCAACTTTCACCGCAGACCCTTGCATCTCAGCCCTGCCCACTCTTTGCCTCTCCTCTCACTTTCTAAACCTTGCATTCTCATACTACAACCTCCTTTTAGCCTATATTTCCTTATTATTTTCTTTTTAACACTCATTTAATATTTTTTATTTTATCACCATTTTTTCTGTTTTCCTTTTTTTTCTTTCGCAAACCCCAACATATACCATTTTTTACACCAATTTTTTATCAATTATTTCTTTTATTTTAAACCAATTATTTTTATTAACACCAATTTTGCCCAACCACAACCCATGATTGGAAGCACTTTTGCGAAGACTAATTTTTTACTTGACTCAATTTATTGTCTTCGCGAAAGAGATTATTATTGGATATTTATTCAAGCTTTGATCGTCATGATGGATTACTTCTTGCTGATTATATTGGAAGAATTTTATTATTCTTCGCATGAGGACTGCCCTTTAATCAAGGTCCGTCGACCAGCATTCCTTGGATCAGTGTCTTAGGATCAGTTATCATCCATACTGCAGTCAGACATCATATTATATTTCTTTGCAAGGCTTGCACCATAGTTGCGCCTGATCAACAAAGTTGCTTCGCAACCTTCGCACTTTGAAGACTTATTATGACTTGTCACTCTTGATCTTCGGTTGACGAACCATGTGTCTTGAGCAAGCAGACTTTATTTATTGAAGACCGCTTCAAGAGTTCCGGCACTGTAGTTTGGGTACATCAACATTTTTCAGCAAAGTAGAGATTTTCAAGCAGAGTTCTTATTGTTAATATGGTACTTGTTCATACAGTTTATGGGACAAAATCAACAAGCTATAGATGACCGATGACTATTTACTTTACTCTCATTCTCGTGTTTGTCGAGACCCTTCATATATCTTGGGAGAGCATGGGAAGCTCTTGGTATCCGACCCTCTCCATCCAGATTTATTTATTTATTTTTTATATATGGGCATTGGTTATCAAAAATAGGGAGAGAATATTATGTTATCATCCGGATTAGATTTTATGATTGTTTTAGAATGGATTTTCAAGACTTCTAAATATGATGATTTATTTAGTGATACTACTTGGCACTTCTTTTTGTTCATCATGACCAAATTTTTGGCTTCACTAGATGTTTCCCGGATCTAGATTATTTATTATTCAGACTTTACTTCAGGATGTCTCATATTTTTAGCAGGTCATTCTTTTGAAGAATTTTGGGTGTATTATGATTCGAGAACTAGAGATGTTTCAGACTTTTGAAGCCGAAGTGTGACTTGATTAGAGGACATTCAGTTAAGAAGTTATTGTGGTAAACTTTTGAAGTTGATCGTCTTCCTTCAGTGATTACATCTATAGACTGGACTCTCACTCTTCAACACCGGAGATGCTTGACTTTGTTGCTTAGAAGACTTTGACTACAAAGATTTCATCAACCAGTTTCATGCATCACATGCACTTTAGAGTTTCAGAGACATTTCAACATTTGGTTTTCATTATGTATCATTTTATTACCACACTTGCTAGTTGGTTACTATGTATTTTAGCCTTTTATCACTGTATTTTTATTCCTCATCATTTGTGAGCATTTAGGGAGAGATTATTGAAGCATGGAAATGCTCCACAAATTATGAGTGGTAGTTAGGTTATTATATTTCCTTTTATTGTTGTAAGGTACCTATCTCTATAAATAAAGAGTGAGTGGTCATTTGTAAGTGTGCACTAAAAATGTAGTCCTCTAGTTAGAGAGAGTATGATGGGATCTCTCCTACCAATTGTTATTCATTTTCATATTGTAAATCTTTCTTTTTAGTAAAATATCAGATTATTTATATCTTTTTGTTATTCATATTTTTGTTATCATTAAATCGTCAAGATCTTATTAAGCAGCACAAGCCGATCATAAAAATGTGAAATAAATGCGCGATGGCAGCAGACAGATGGTAAGCAACCCAATGAGAAAACCCAATAAATCTTGACCATCAAGGCACAACAACAAAGAAGCACAAATGGTCATGACACAAAAGATCTGATAAGAAACATGATGAACTTAAGCTTCACGGTAGATGACCTACGTCCGATAGGTTGGCAAGGAAATGAGCCATTGGTCATCCAAGCTCGCATTCGCAGTTTTGCAAATCACAAGTATATGTTGATACGGGTAGTTTGGCTTATATAATATGTGAGCATTGTTTCACACAATTACCTCAAGAATGGAGGACGCATCTCTGCCCGACAGCGGGAAGATTGACATGATTTACGGGACACACCATATGGCCGCTTGGAAAAATACAACTACCCTTATCCTTATATAGCCAAGATGCCATGAGGAAAAAGACGGACCTGATAGAATTTGTTGTAGTACACCACTCGACAGAGCATAACATCATCTAGGGGTGAATAACCTTGTTATGTTTCGAAGCCATAGCTTCGCCAATACATGGGCTAGTTAAATTCAATACACCAGAAGGTCCAACAATAGTGATGATAGAAAACCGTCCGGAGCACCGGTGATACCAAATCATGGAGGCAACAGAGATAGCTAAGGGAAAAGCAAAAGCACAACGAGACTCCAAAATAAAAAGAAGTGGTCAATGGCAGTTTTCCTGAAAAGCAAACTCGAACTGGAATAGTGCTCCCCTCATAGATATGGGAAAAACTGGTGAATCTGTTAAGGAAGTACAAATATGTATTCGCGTAGACACCGACATATATGTTAGGGATAGACAGAAAGGTAATTGAACACATGCTTAACTTATAGCCATGAGTAAGCCCGAAAAAACAGAAAAAGCAAGGCTAGGTGGGTGAGAGGAACAAAGCAGTTAACCTGGAAATAGCAAAGTTGGTCGACACGAACATACTATGCAAAGCATTCTTCCCCGTATGGATATCTAATGCAATTATGATTAGAAAAGGTAACGAAAGTTGGCAGATATGTATAGATTATTTAGACTTGAATAAATCCTTTCTCAAGGACGCCTACCCACGTCCATAGATAGATCAAAAATTGGAATCGTTGCAAGGGTTCAAATGGAAATGTTTTCTCGACGCATACAAAGGCTACCACCAAGTGTTGACAGGTAAAGAAGACAAGGAAAAGACGGCGTTTTACACTGATCACGACACACTTTGCTACATCAAAATGCACTGCAGGCTATAAAATTTTGGAGTCACCTAACAACAACTTGTCGACAAAGTATTTAAAGATCAGATTGGCAGAAGTGTAGAGGTGTACGTTGATGACATGGTCATCAAAATTCAAAATGACCAAAGGTTACTGCAAGACATTGAGGAAACCCTCCAAACCCTATAGAAGGAACACATGAAATTAAACCCAAAAAATGCACATTCAGAGTACAAGAAGAAAGTTCTTAGGATACTACATAACAAGAGAGGGAATCCAACCAGATCCAGAAATGGTCTCTGACCTATTACACGATAGAGCCACGGAGCTTAAAAGATATATAGGCCCTAAATGGAAAAATAATGGCTCTAGGGCGGTTCATAGCACAGTTGGTGGATAAAGCAATGCCGCTATTCTAGACATTAAAGCTTAAAAATCTAATGTTTTCTCCAAATTTGTTGAATTGTCAACCTACATCCAAAATCAATTCAAACAAACAATTAAAGCTTTTCAATGTGACAATTGTGGTGAATACAACAATACACAATTTCATGACTATTTTTCAACCCACGAAATTAAATTTCGATTTCCATGCCCTCACACCTCCCAACAAAATGGGAAATCCGAACGCATGCTCCGCACCATTAATAACATCATTCGCACTCTTCTCTTTCATGCCCATATCCCACCCACATATTGGGTGGAAGCCCTCTACATGGCTACACATCTCCTAAACATCCTACCCTCCACATCAATCAAAAATGAAACTCCCCATTTTCGATTATTTCAAATCCATCCCACATATACACACTTTTGTATATTCGGGTGTCTTTGTTTCGCTCACCTCACAACCTCTCACAAGCTTGAACCATGATCATCACCATGTGTTTTCCTTGGATACCCAACCCATCACCGCGGATATTAATGCCTCGATCTCTCCACGCACAAGACAATAATCTCTTGTCATGTTATTTTTGATGAAAACATTTTTCCCTTCCAAGTCGTCACCCCAAATGATCCTCCACCCTATGAATTTCTTGATGACATATACGATACACCTTCACCTTTTCAATATTATACTCCCTTACTTATTACTCCACATTTATCCAACCCGACCCCCACAGTTACGGATTCATTCGTACTGACTCTACCCCTAGTTCACTCCCCCACCACTTCAGCCCCTCTAACCCCATCCTCCGAGGGCTCCCCTTCCTCTTCCTCCTCCTCACCACCCACTCAATCCACTCTTTCCCCTCCTCCTGTTCATCACATGAACACTCATCTTAAGAGTGGGATTGTCAAGCCCATTTTAAACTGGCGTCAGGCCATACACGATGAGTACAATGCACTTATCTCCAATGGGACTTGGACACTTGTTCTGCGACCCGTTGAGGTTAGTATTGTCCAATCTATATGGTTGTTTCGCCATAAGTTTAATACTGATGGCACCCTCTTTCGCTACAAGGCCCGACTTGTAGCAAACGGACGCAGTCAACAACAAGGTATCGACTGCAATGAGACATTTAGTCTAGTTGTTAAACCGGATAGCATACGCACTGTTCTCAGCATTGCGGTCTCGAGACAATGGCCTATCCATCAACTTGGGACCACCGTTTTGCTCAACATTCCCTAACGATTGGTTTTCAGCACAGTCATACATACCCATCTCTATTCATCATGCACACTGCAGAGTAAACAACTTATTTATTATTGTATGTTGATGATATTATTCTTACAACATCTTCTACAAGTCTTCTTCAACATATCACAACCAAACTCAACCTTGAGTTTTCCATGACAGATCTTGGGTCACTTAACTATTTTTTGGGTATCTCTGTTGTTCGCTCATCTGCAGGTCTTTTCTTGTCTCAACAGAAGTATGCAACAGAGATACTTGAACCAGATAACATGATGAACTGTAATCCTTGTCGCACTCCCGTTGAACCAATACACAAACTGGACTCTATCAATCCTCCATTTGTAGATCCTACTTTCTTCCGTAGTCTTGCGGGAGCGCTCCAATATCTCACCTTCACGAGACCCGATATTACCATTTCTGTTCAACAAATTTGTCTATACATGCATGATCCTCGTGAACTTCATCTCCATGCCTTAAAAAGGATTCTTCGATACTTACGTGGTACATTAGATCACGGTCTTCAGACACATGTCTCGCCCACCGAGTCTTTAGTTGCTTGTTCTGATGGTGACTGGGGGATGCCCATCCTCTCGCCGATCTACATCCGGACACTGTGTATTTTTCGGAGACAACCTAATTTCATGGTCCTCCAAAAGACAAGGTGTAACGACCCAAAAATTCTCTACGTTAGTGAAGTTAGTTTTATGTTACGTAGAATTAAGCTTTACGTGCGTTTAAGGTGTGAGATTGGATATGTTTAGTATTTAACAAAATAAACGAAAAGATATTTAATTAGTGTTTTAAGAATTTAATATAGATTAAAACAATTTATATGATTTAATTAATAGTTAATATGTGTTAAAGGTATTTAAGTAATATTAGGATTTAATTGATATTTAAACTATTAAAAGATCATTTATAGATAAATTAAATTATTAAATGATACGATTGTAAAGTAAGACAAAAGGAAAATTATATTTAATATTTCTAGGGTTAATATTGTAATAAGTCTCAAAGATCAGGGGATATAATTGAAATTAGAATTCAATTTGTAAATTGAATTCTCTACATTGTAAATTAGTTTTAATAAATAACCCTACGTGATCAAGGAAACTGCTGCAACCTATCTTTTCTTCTTCGTTTCCGTTACCATATCGATTCGCATACTTCCATACACCCTAAATACACCAATCACACTACCTCCTTGGGGGTTGCCATATTTGCGTCGACTAAAGAAAGAAAGAGTGTTGCTTGTTCTGGAAATCGAAGCAGGAAGAAACAAATCCTTCATTGCACCTGGTAAGTCCTTAATCTCCTCCTCTAAAGCTGAAACACCAAGAAAACTATTGAGACTTGTTAATGTGCCATAATCCTACCTGTTTAAGCCTTGGAAAGTAAACCATGAAAGACCCATGTTGTCTGTTGAGCTATGCAATGCTTCATATCCTTTTTGTTCATGACTTTTAGTTGCCCAGATGTTGGATCTTTCCTGCACCTTTCTTGCTACCGGCTTTTTCTTCTTGATCATACCATATGTAGCATGTTTCTAGCGAATCGTAGGGTGAATTTTGATCTCTAACCAGCCAAATGTAATCTTTTGGTAAACATTGAAACTTGGCTTATTACGTTTACGATAATACAAGAATCATGACCCTATATGATATCAATGAAATAAATTATACTTTCATTGCTTTGAAACCGCTTGCAACCTTTAGACCTGTAGCACCTGAATTTTACCAAAATCTTAACACTTCGTAAGTTGAAATTATCATATATGATGGTATAATGGTATTAGGTTCTCCATACTCTTGCTGCCAAATGAGTCTCGTTAGTTGCTAGTGTAGTTTGGGCTTGTGATACCCAAATCATGGCTACCATATGTGTCCTTGCTCAACATTTAAGATGTCCCTTTATGCCCAATATTCCAGCCATATAAAACAATATTTGCATACTATTCTTCGTTTCATGTTGCACAACAGATACTTCTACTAAAAACACGTTTGGGTGATGCGATAGTATTCCAGAGGTATGGAATATTTGTGTAGTTTTATGTAATCTGTTAATTATTAAGCTTAATGTAACACCGTGAAATTTCAAAAAAAAATTCATTTTAATTTAATAAAAATACCCCAATCACAATTCTCAAAAACGTGTATCAATTGTTTTTACATAACATAAGTACAAATCAAAAACCCCAGAATCTCAAAACATCTCCGCCATAAGTGTGTATTGATCATGTCGGCGCCTTCCCGCGATCATCACTGGTACCTGAAACACATAACACGCAAACGGTAAGCAATAATGCTTAGTGGGTTCCCCAAAATACCACGTACAACTCATATGCCTTTCCAGGCCATAGCTCTATGGGATCTTCCGATCCAGGTGTCTCAGGGGATTTCTATCCCATAACTCTGTTGACCTTCCGGTCCATATCATCATACTCATATCATAACATATAACATATACAACATACATTACATTTTCATCATACACATAAGACCTTCCGGTCACACATAATCACCCCATCGGGTAAGGCATAGTGAGAAGACTCACCTCGAAGATGTCGGATATTCACTCGCGCTCAATCCTCCAACCTAGCTTCCTCCTATAGCATAAATACATCTCTATTTAATACCTCCTGACTTATTTTGACTTATGCCCGTAAGTCAACACAAGTCAAATATGGTCAACGTTGGTTAATGGCCACCCCCTTGACCCAACTCGTCGAGTCAGGCACTGACTCGGTGAGTTCAGACGTGAACACAAGTCCCCTAAATTCCTTCTCTGACTCACTGAGTCACTCTTCTAACTCGGAGAGTCATCAACTGTGTGAGTCACGGGACAAACCGGTCCGACTCGTCGAGTCTGCTCATGGACTCGGCGAGTTCATTCCATGCTCGAACTCATATGGCCTTCTGAGGTCAGATCTGCTTCTCTAATCTATAGATCTGAGCTTCCCAAACATGATAATCACGTAAAGGTCACATCTTGGCACCCATGCAACGCCTACAAGGATTCTTTTGGTGAAATGACCTCTAAAATGGTAACCTAAGTCCACAACTCAAAAGGAAAGGCATAAAGCAGAGCATTTGGGACTCTCTGGACCTTCTAAAGTCCAGATCTAGGTACCAATTCCCCATGGGACCTCTTACACTCCAAATACAAGCTAATCAAGGCATAAAGAAACCCTGGATTTGACTATATCAACAAAAACACGAGAATAAGCTCTGAATAATACCTCAAATAGCTTCCTCTGCCCGAATGAAAGTAGATCCAAGCTCTCCAACTCTCATAGCTTGACCTTCCTCTTCCCTTCTTGCTAAAACTCACAAGGATGAAGAACAATGGCCTCTTTTCTCACTCACAAGGACTCTCAGATGCTCCGGTGCTGTCAAGGACGAAGGTAGCTGCAATGAAAGGTTATAAGGTCCTTTAAATAGGGCTCAGACCCGAGAAATTAGGGTTTTAGTCGCCAGCACGGACTCGTCGAGTCCCCTCACTGACTCGTCGAGTCCACTCATTAATCCAGTCATCACCACGCGACCCTACTCGATGAGTCTAGGCATCAACTCGTCGAGTCTCTCTCTCTTAGACTCCAAAAATAAATGATAAAAAAATAATACCTGAAATCCCGGATGTTACACTTAAAACATGATATGCTAATTTCCACTATGAAATGTGTAATTTCTATTTATAAGGTTTTGAGAAAATATAATAATCTAAAACATAATTAATTTTCAGATTGGTAATAAAGCTTCCATGTGGATAGTTAACATTGGAGTTATTCAGCATATAATTTAAATAAATATAGGAGATGATGATACATCAAACAAAAACTCGATTTTATTAGGAAGACCAATTTTAAAAACATGGAAACTAAAATTGATGTTTATAATGACACTCTTTATATGAAGTTTAATCGTGAAGTAATTAATGTTAATACACATGATGTTATACGATATCTAATTAACATATCATATATGAATATTTTGGATGCTATTGAACTTCTAAGAAAGGAATGCTATGAATTGTTTAACCCCGATATGAAAATTTCATATTTAGGTAAGAATCTCAATTCTGGAGCATCAAAAGAAATGATGGAAAATGTTCAACTTTGGGGAGGAGTTGATCATTATCAATGATACCCGAAAAAGAGCATGACACAAAGCACCGAAAATAGAATTATGCGATACTAACCCAAAAAAATTCATTCTACTATGCAGTTACCAAAACAGGAAATAATGACATATTATCAAGGATTGAAGGAGAAGAATAAAGGAGTCGAGATGTTGGATTTCCCAACCTATACTATCTAAAATTTCTAAAGGAAAAATCAAGACAACGAATTTAAAAATTTGTACTTACCGGCAGGCAACCTAAGTTATTTTTACTTTTGGTTTTTCATGTCAATAAGGTCAAGTTAGTCAATCTCCAAATATGTTATGAATGTTTTTTTCGAACACTAAATTTAAGCACAAGAAAATTTTCAAGAAAGAAGACTCATCATTTAACATGACAAACAAGCTCCACTTCCAACCAAGTACATTCTTTCCAAGCTTCATTTTTTAATTTAATGCACCATTTCTCTCAAAACCCGATATGTCATATTGAGTTGCCTACTCTTTTAGCCCATATGTTGTTAGCCCACATGTTTATGGAAACTTTTTATCCTTTAGCCCATTAGGATTTTTCCATTAAGGTTTGGTCTTATCTAGTACTAGGCGAATGCCCCGTGCGTTGTGCAGAAACACCTATATAGTTGAAGTCTTTACAAATATATGATTTTTTTAAATATAACAAAAACGTTGTTGTTAAATTTGATATAATAATTTGTATATACTAAATTGATATAATATATTGTTTATTTTGAATTATATGATAATATATATATATATATATATATATATATATATATATATATATATATATATATATATATATATATATATATATATTATAATTTTATAATCTTAATCGTTCGAATGACTTCTACCCGCGAGTTACACATGAATAAAATTAAATATAATATATGATTTGATGTTATTTATAGTTGTTTTTATCGTTAATTAATTTTTTAAAATTTATTTGCTTAATGTTTTAATTTCTATCGTTATAATTATTTAAAACATTAAATATTACTTTTTTTAAAGCTAACAATATAATCATTTATATAGAGTTGTTTTTAACTATTGTTATTGTAAGTTATTTTACGCTACTTATTTGAAAACTTTTAACGATTATAAAAATATATTTAAGAAATATTTTAGTTAAATTGAGATTACAATTTAGTTATTTCTTTTATCACTACAATTTATCACTTTTAATTATTTACAAAATACTCTTTAGTTTTTTTAAATGGAACTGAAATTTATATTTGAGTTGACATTATAATGCGCAAAAATACCTATATAGTTGAAGTCTTTACAAATATATATTTTTAAAATATAACACTAACGTTGTTGTTAAATTTGATATAATAATTCGTATATTAATTTGATATAATATATTGATTATTTTCAATTATATGATAATATATAAATCTATTATAACGTCATAATCTCAATCGTTTGAATGACTTTTACTCACGGGTTATACATCAATAAAACTAAATATTATATATGGTTTAATATTATTTATAGTTGTTATTTTTAACTAATTTTTTAGAATTTATTTGCTTAATGTTGTAATTTCTATCATTATAATTATTTAAAACATCAAACATTATTTTTTGATTTTAAAGGTAACAATATAATCATTTATATAGAGTTATTTTTAACTATTGTTATTATAAGTTATTTTAAGCTACTTATTTGAGAATTTTTAACGATTATATAAATATATTTAGGAAGTATTTTAGTTAAACTGATATTACAATTTAGTTTTTGCATTTATCACTATAATTTATCACTTTTAACTATTTACAAAATATTATTTGGTTTATTTAGTGGAACTGAAATTTATATTTAACTTGACACTGTAATGTTATATTTAAATTAACAATTTAAGTATTTTGTTCAAACTGTTCAAAAATTGTAGCTTTAAACTGATAATGGTTAAATGCAACAACATTTTAAATCTAATAATTAAGTATAATATGTTAAAATTTAAAGACATAACTTTATAAATAGAAGTAAAAATATTATTTTAAAACTGAATTTTAGTCTATTTATGATTACACTTTACGTTTGATATTTGTTTTACCTTATTAACCAACTTACAATCATTATTAGAAAGACACTACAATTTATCACTTTTAACTATTTATAAAATAATCTTTGAGTTTTTGAAGTTAAATAAAATTTATATTTAAGTTGAGCCTATAATGTTATATTTTAATTAATAATTTAAGTATTTTATACAAATTGTTAAATAAATATCAAACCTAAAATTTAATAATAAATAAACTAAATTTCAATATTAAAATAATATATTTAGTTCTACTTATAAAGTTATGTCTTTAACTTTTAACATATTATACTTAATTTATTAGATTTAATATGTTGTTGTATGTAAATCATTATCAGTTTAAAGCTACAACTTTGCAACAGTTTGAACAAAATACTTAAACTGTTAATTTAAATATAACATTATAGTGTCAACTTAAATATAAATTTCAGTTCCACTTAAAAATTTCAAATGAATATTTTGTGAATGGTTAAAAATGATAAATTGTAGTGCTAAATGAAAAAACTAAATTATAATACTAATTTAACTAAAATATTTCCTAAAGATATTTATATAATCGTTAAAAGTTTTCAAATAAATAGCTTAAAATAATTTACAATAACAATGGTTAAAAATAAATGCTAGCTTTATAAGTATGTATGATATTTAATTAAAAAAAAATGACGTGATGGTAATTTATAAACTATAATAATGGTCACGACTAATTGAATATGAGATAAACTAAATATAGGCTTAATATTAAATGTGTTTATATTAGCCTAGACTAAATAAAAATATATTTATTGTTTAGGTACTTTGAGGATTAAGGAGCATATGAAACGACGACTAGGGGTAATATTTTATTATCGAATACCGAGGTGAGTTGATAGACTTTTCGTAAACCTTGTACATAGTCGAAAACTACTTTCTGGAAACCGCTCGATTAGTCAAATTAAAATATTATTAACTGTTGATTATACCTATATGTGCAGTATATGTCATTGTTTTGTCTTCTGTGACATTTGCATGCTTAGTAAATTTGGTTGATATGCCTATGTACTTGATATGATTAATTGCAACTATGATATGTTATATGAAATGTTTGATATTTGACTATCTTCTTGGTATAAATGTCATGAATCTTGAATATGATAATACGAATACTGCATGCTTGTACTTGATTTACGATCGATTATGCGGGGTTATGCATAGAGGGCAAGGGTAGAACCTAGCACTTAGCATGAAACCTATCCGGATATATTCGAGTATGGTTGGTTGAAAAATACCCTCTAGGAAAAAAGATTAAGCCATTTACGAGTTGCTCGGTCTTTTTAGATGCCCGTGTGACACATGGTACGCGTACACTTCGGTGTTTGCGGACTGGAGTGATGTTGGCCATTCGAACGAGGCTTGTACAAACATCACGTAGGTATTGGGAGGTAGCGGACAAATGTCACCGCTTGTACCAACACCAGAACGACACCGCGATGTACTTGTACATTGCATAGTCGGAATAGTGAAAGTGGAGTCTTGGGGTCAGTGTGACGGGTGGGAGTCGCGAACCACCTAAAGCATTTGGCTGGCCAGGCACACAAGTAGCGAACGGGTTTTTCCTTGGGGGGTAGGTATCACTATGAGACTACCTACGCCTATACGATTATGATACATTCCTTTGATATGATGATATATGATTACGATATGATTGTGCATGAAATACGATTGATGTTACACAAATGAATGATATGTGAACGGATGATACAAAATTGAATGCTTGAATTTTATGTGAAAGATGATTGATTAATGATTGATATGTGAGTTTTGTTTATATGATTATAATTTGAATAATTGACCCGTTAGGGGATGGTATGTTTTCCCTTTGATTGTGTACATACTCCTATTGGCTCACGAAGCATTTGCTGACACTTGTTTCTTTTCTTTGTGCCTTTACGATTGGTACAGGTAGCTTACGTGCTTGGCTTGGTGAGATGGAGTCATTTTTGGGTAGTTTATCCTTAGAATAAAGATGTCACTTGAAAACGTTATTAAATTTTTGATACTTATGCTTCCGCTACAATTAAATACTTTTGATATTTTGGTTTTGAATTGAACGTAACGTTGTGGTTTGAAATGTTTTTGAAATAAACAATGTTTTCAATCTTCCGTTGCATTTTCCGTTAAAAGTTTTTAGAATAAATGAAAAAAAAATTGAGCAAAAATCATAACGTTACACAAGGTACCATCTCCCGATCCAATGCCGAAGCCGAGTACCACGGCGTTGCCAACGCCGTTGCAGAGACATCTTGGATTCGTAATCTTTTACTTGAACTACGTTGTCCTACTCCGAAGGCAACCATTGTCTATTGTGACAACGTTAGTGCGGTCTACATGTCCTCCAATCCAGTTCAACATCAAAGGACAAAACACACTGAGATTGATATTCACTTTGTTCAGGACAAAGTTGCTCTTGGTCACATTCGCATACTTCATGTTCCATCCACCGCTCAATATGTCGATATCTTCACCAAAGGTCTCCCTACGAGTTTATTCATTGAATTTTGTTCCAGTTTGAACGCCCGCAAGTCTCCTCCCAATCAAACTGTGGGGGGGTGTTAGCATATATGTATTTAGTGTATATTAGCCCACATGTATAGTCTCTTTGTGGTATTGTCTATCGGCCCAAATGGCCTTGTACGTTTGTATATATTTCCCTGCACACCTCTCTATTGAATCAATCAGATTATTTGAGATATTATATCTAATACTTTTCTGTCATGTCGTATTGTGTCATATCATGAGTAAAAAGACCAGGCTTATGTACAAAAATGGTAACATAGTTTACTTATAAATATAATTGTTTTTTTTACACATGAATGTGCAGGAGCTTGGGTTCAGTTCATTTTTCTGGAAAACTTTCAACTTAGATAACCAAACTAAAGTTTTTGACTTATGTGTAAGTGTCATACTCGATTAAAATTCTTACTCCAATGTGTATTAAGTTTGGTGAAAAAATAAACTTTTAAATGCTACTGCAAGTCTGCACTCATCTAAAGGAAGTTAAATTTTGACTTTCTATGTGTCAAATAATCTGTTCTTTGACTTTAAAATTTTCAAAAAATGCTTACATTTATTTACATTGAGAAAAAAAAAGTAGTTAAGTTAGAGACATTTGGAGATAAAACGAGAAAAACTATGCTAATTCTTTAGTTTCAACTCACATAGTTTGATCATCTAAAGTCAAAACGGTTGACTTTTTGGATAGAGTAAACTATAACCAACTTGAGGTGATTTAAGACTTTCAGTGCCTTATGTGTATTACATTTAGACATTTGTTAAAAAATGACATTTAAATAATACTACAATTTTCTGAAGGGTATCAAGATTTACATTTGGCGTGTCAATAATGATAATCTTAAACTTTAAATTTGACAAGAATATGCTTTTTAACCCATTAAAAATGTTGATAACGACATCTAAATAAATAAAAAGTTGTTAAGTTAAAGATATTTTGGCAATGTAAACTAGAAAAACGTATGTTAAGTTTTAATTTTAAGGTCACAATGTTTGATTCCCTAATGTCATTTTTTTTTTGTAGAATAAGATTAGTTTATTAATAATTTATGGTGATTTACCAAATTTCAGTGTGTTAAACCTATTAACACATTGAAAAGCTTGATAATTACAATCAAATAGATTTAAGATTTTTGAATTAAAAACATTTGAAGATAAAACTGAGATATCTAATCTAGTTTTTAGTTTTAAAGTCACAAGGTTCGACTAAAGCCAAAATATTGACTTTTTCTTTAGATAGATTAAATTAGTACCCCATCTTATAGTGATGATTTACATAACCAAAGCTATAAGACTTCCCTGAAATCTTTATCTTTTGAGCAAGAGGCTCTTTTGATGTGTGATGGCTGTTTATACTTTATATAATTACAAATGCTTCTTTAATATACTTTAAAATCAACTCCAATGACCTTACATACTTTTTTTTTCTTATTTAAGAAAATCATATTCATAACAAAATAACTCGTATTTTCTTCACATTTTTATGCAATGACTTACATGATAATAATTTATCAGCTAAGTTGCCCGTTCTTAGCAACTTGGTGAAATTACAAATCTAAATCTTACACGAACTAAGTTTAGTAGATCTAATTCACCCTCTTGGGTCAACTCTCTAATCTAAAATATTTGTAAGATTTTCTTCTTCCCTTTTGACTTCTAAGCTATAGAGTTAAATGCAAGAAACAATAACATATTTTTATTGATTTGTTTATATCGGGTAGATATTTCAAAATATAATGTCCTAATAGAAAATGTTTTGTAAGTACATGCTATTATTGGGTAGATTTTAAAAGTTTGCTGTTGTAAGTTGTAACTAAAAGAAATGAAAGTAGGTTGCTATAATACAATCACGACATTTCCATGTTGGCATATCAAAACACAAACATCAAGTCAAAAAGAAACTCATATGTAGCTTACTTGATTAAGTCCATTTAGGTAAAAGGAAACAACATATTCAAAAAAGTCTTAAACTCAAAGCCATCTTTTTCAACTTATTCACTACCAAGCAAAACTAGTGTTTCCTTGTACGAATTCACAGTGGAGAAACTCCTTACTCCATCAATCTTAAGAGCATTCAAGTGTTGTGTTTTGGGCTCATATACAACAATTTCACTTTCTTCACAACGATAATCTTTTTTCACTTGCATTATAAGCGTTCCATTGTTCCTGAGTCCCATTGCCCTAATAGACGACCCATATTCAGGTGCAATAATGGCGAATACCTTTGTAAACGATTTTTCAACACCATTATTCTCCATCATCCATACAACATCATGACACTGTTTTTCCTTTTCATTGCTTTGAAATATGACAAGAGATTCCCTTAGCTTAAAAATGGAGATCTTAGAAGGAGGGTGTTTCGCCAAACTATCTGGGAGATCTATCACTTGAAAAGTATGATCAGTCATATCAAATGAAAGAATCAGATTACAATTCCATCTAATCAGCCTACTGTTTAAAGCCTTCAGATGCAAACCAGACCAATATATAAACCTATCGATAACTTGCCCATACCATTGAACTCGGATCGATTTACTCAGCACATTGCTAGAAGCAGGAGATAGACTTGTCCACTTCCCAGAACTCAATGTGTAAAGCATAACTTCACGAGGGTCGTTGATTTTGCTGGGTTTTTCATGTAAGGGAGCAAATTGTTGAATCATGATGATCTTAGGATCATGAGTAACAGGACAAACACCAAAACCAAAAACTGTTTCATCCATCTTATTAGACATACCTGGCTCAGGCACAGCAATGGCGATCGATTTTCTGATTGAAGGATTCCAAAGCATAATCATCGGCTTTCCAAGAGGGGAATGTTATTTCTCATAGTAATAACCATCCAAGCACACCAACCCATTACAGCTGCCGACCACGATTGACCTTTGAAGCCGTTGAAAGGAGAGGGGAAGAGTTGGAACAAACCTCTGTTGGGGGAAAGTGTCATCGTCGATAATACAAACATATTCTGCCTTCCCTTCTACAAGATGCCTTACTAAAAGATTCTGCCACTCGTCTTGTCGAACACTGTGAGCAGCGATAAAAGAAGAGCTTTCGATTACACGCTTCCATGCTTTGCACACAGATCTAAACCGAATCAATGATTTTACAGGAAGCTTTCTCAAGATTTCCTCTTGAAGATGGAAACTAATGTCGCCAGACATTTTGATTTTCGGTGCTGATGGATGGTTATGTTATGACTTTCTAGGGTTTGGTTTTTATGACCGGAGGAGAATGAGTTTTTAAAATTGGGAAAATCACTTAAAAGGTAATTCTTTGATTTATATTATTTACTCACTAAGTTTTTTTTATTTACATTTTTCCATTCAATTTATTTGAGCTCTTCAAAAAACATTCATATGACCTGCTATGTTTGACAACTCCGACGAGACTTCGAGCATCTTCTCCGCTGATTATCATTTTTCCAACGATACGAGTTTATTAAGTGAAACACATTTTCCACGTTTCTATTCCCTCGTCTCTCTCTTTATTCTATTTTCTCTCTTTCTCTCTCTAAAACATACACACATAACACTTACTGCTTCACCTAGTGTGGCATCAGCGAAGTCCTTTACGAGATGTTGCTTCGAGGTCTAAGGTTTTGTAAGGTGTTCGATCTTCAAACTGAAGCACCATATGAAGTTCTTGTTGGGTGTTCGATTTTTTTCGGCGAACCATAGCATATTTAGAGTTATTAGGGGTGTGGGATTGCTTTTTGAACTTTAAAAGTGTTTTTAGACAAAAATGTTTATTGACTTATAGTGGTAGTAAAAAAGTGTTTTATAAAAAAAGTGTTTGGATTAGTTTTTATAGTAAAAAAGTCAATAAGTCAATAAACTAAAAAGATTGTCAATCACATATGCGAGATAACTCATACATCCATGCTGGAGATACCTGGCCTTGGCTGCTGAATAGAAAGTGGATCCAATCCTGGTACCCTCGTCATATATGGTTAGTTCTCCCCCACTTAGGGTTCAAACTACCATCTGCTGCTTCTCACAATCGATCATGGCCCCAAACTAGACCTGGGAATTTCAGACACGTAGACACGAATCTGTGAGAGACACGACACGACACGAATACACGACATGAATACATCTTAAAAATTAAGATAAAACTTATTTCTCATCGTGTAATCGTATTGTGTCAAGTTCGTGGCTGACACATTTTAATGACACGAATACACGAATTGCCAGGTCTACCCTAAACCTGCTCAACCAATCCATCCCTGCCATCACACACACACACACACACACACACACACACATCTCCCTTTAAGATGGGGATCAATTCAAATGGGTAGGACACCCTAAAGATCTCTAAAGTGCAATCACCGAAAACACTCGAAGCAGAAACCTTGTGTTCATTGGCGATGGAAACTCACAACGGACACTCCTACTTCCCAAAGGATATACCAAAATCCCTATAGAATGACTAAGTTATAGGACCTACTCACACCCGAGTAAAAAAGCACAAGAGCAAGCAATGAATTCACTAAGAAGATTCCTATCAGAAACACAAGCATGAGCATATAGGAAATAAAGTGAAAAAATAATAAATTAGTACATACCAGTAACGACGTCAGGCGCCACCCTGGCCTCCTCTGCAATAAGCTGAAAGCACGACCCCTGGCCTTTAGGGCCTCAACCCTCCCCTGGCATCCGTCTGTAATCCTTAAGGTAGTAGGAATTGGTGCCTGCAGTGGTCTAGTAACAAGAAATGGACAACTGGCCTTCACATGGTTGACATGATCACAATGGTAGCAAATCCCAGTGCTCGACAGTGGAGCATTTGTATGGTAATCCATCGCAATATGCTCTTCCCTGCCATATTTGTGGCACGCAGTCACTGATCGTCAAGCTTCCTCATGTATATTTCCACACCTGCCACAAGTACTACCCCTCTGGCCTCCACATCGTGAATCGGAGGACTTAAACCGCTTCGCTGTTGGCTGAGTCTGAACTAGGGCTTGCCTCCTCTCTCTCTAGTCTGGGTCTCAATTGCAATCTCTTATCTTTGAGCAACCGACTACAACTCAGAGATGGAATGGTACTGCTAAGTCGATACAAACTCCCTGATCTCAGTCTTGAGCATGCTCAAGTAACACGACATGTGAACCTCCTCTGAGGCTGCAGCAGCATCAACCTCTAATACGGTAGCATAGCACTCGTCAAACAACTTGATCATGGTGGTCTTAATAGACCCAAACACCTCCGGGATCACCTCCCTAACAGCCATGGTCACGTGGGTGGCGATCATATCACAAATTTCATCATCGACAAATCTTGGCCTCTCCGATCCGCTGGTTCCTGATCATGAACATCTAGTGATCGTCATACTGAAACAAATCGAAATACATCAGAAAAGTCATAATTCATACTACTACGTCATTTTAGGATCACCAAATCCTCGGGGTTCGTAACTTCCTTGATACGCATACGGGTCCTGTGCTTCCAGTAGTACGGGCCCATACTACCTTCCACACCTACCCGTATTTGTCTCAAGGAATCATCAAGAACTACCCGACCACATAGCCCAACAACTAGGATACACATACATCCTATACTCACCCTCTTAAGAGTGGCTAATCATTTTTTATGATGGCCTTCTATAAATCACACTTACTCATGAAACTTCTACTAACCCTGCAGCCGCTCATGTATGCTACCTATACATAACACTGGATTCGATAGACAATCGAATAATTGATTCTTACCTAAGCCCACAACCGGATGAAGAATAGGAAATAAGGCTAAATCAAACATTCTCAGGCTATAAAATCTTAGTTACGTACAACTATGATGCATACACTAAGCAGCCACAATATAATGTCAGTTCTATATAACATATAAAAAAATTTTCATAGGCTATCAGGCATCATAAATCAGACAGTTCAATCATGCAATTCCTGAAGATCCCTAGCCTACCAGATAGCATGTAATTCTATGATATCATTAATACACAAACAAGTGTGGGTATCTTGGAGAATACTTTCCTTGGATCCAACTGATTGTACACATCACGTCCTCTCTGTCAATCATTTTAGAGTTAATTTAGAAAATTATTTTTGCAGATCCTTGTTTGAGTCTGGAATCACACAAGTGCTCATCCAATTCTCTCAAACCTGGGCTCTAATACCAACTTGTAACATCCCAAAAATCATGATAAAAACTTTCATTTTTGTAAAACATTTCCACAAACCAAAATATAATCAACCATTGTTTCCAAGACAAATCCAGAAAATCAGAGTATCAAAAACCTCTCAAAACATATATCAGCAGGAGGATGTGTATGATCATGCTTTCGCCTTACTCCGATCATCTGTTGTACCTAAAACCATGTAACAAACAACTGTAAGCCAAACTTAGTGAATTCTCCCAAAATACCCCACACAACAATATATATATATATATATATATATATATATATATATATATATATATATATATATATATATATATATATATATATATACAAGCATGTACGCTGGGTCCACAATCATCGGGCTAGATTACCCTCGGGTTCACAGTCATAAGACTAGATTACCTCGGTCTATAGTCATCAGACCATATTGCCCCCAGGTTTATTGGCTTACAACACAGAGCAATACAGCCTCAACCCAACCACACTATGTCGACAACTCGACATATGAAATAGATAAACAAGAACCAACAAGCACATGTAATCATATAGATCTACCAATCTAGCAAATCATTACAACATAACAACATCTTATACACAAGGATACATAACACAATCTAGTGGGCCAACATTGGTGCCTTCGACCCACGAGTACAGTGAGGACAACTTACCTCGAAGTCTAGAAGATAGATGAACTTATCATACATCCAAATAACAGCTTTAAAGGCCACCTATTCAATAATTAGGGACCAATTCTCAAACTACAACTCAAAATACTCCATTTGACCTAAATTCAAACTTAGTTAAAGTCAACAGTCAACGATCAACGTTCAAATATTCAAAAGTTAACTTCCATCTGGTCTACGCCCGGTGTAACAACTCTACGCCTAAGGTGGAAAAACGGGGGAAAATAGCCCTACTCCCTACATAAGGGAATTTACGCCCTGTGTAAACCCCTGAAACCCTAACTTAATCATTAACACCTTAACTCAGACCAATATATCTTCCAACTTCTAGATCTCTATTCTTACAAACGTCTTAATGGATAAAGTCTCTGACTTGCTTATTTACAAGAAAATGAATCTGAAAGTTCATGTCCAAAAGTTACAAATCCTCCTTTACGGAGGAATCGTGAAGCTGGGCACAACCAACTTGTGAACCGGTTAAATTAAACCGGTTGAACTGGTTAAATTAGATAAAAGCACGTGGAAATGAATTATTTTCATAACAAACTTTGGTTTTTTTTTCACATCTATTTATATTTATTTGAATAAAAACACATGGTAAACCAAGTTTTTAAGCCGCACGTTGTGGTGGAAGTTTAAGCAATAACTTTTGTGATAAAATGTCCTTTTGTAGTTTAAGTTTCACCCGCGTGTAATATCTTACCAGAAATAGCAACATACTTTTCATTTTTACTAATAATCTTATGGTAATAAATAGAGTACATTGCCCAAGTTACCTTTATTCTCCCCATCAAAATTTGTTGAGTTAGAAATGGTGTCGTTTATATTCAAAAAAATCTTTAAAATAACAAAATGAATATGTTATAATTTTGATCCATGTGATTTGTTTACAGTAATGAAGTCCATGTGAATTAGTTCATTAACAATGACCATCTTAACCCCATCTCCTTCAAAAATACATCGAGTACTAAAAGCCATTAAATATTATTATTATAATTATTCATAAATTTCAACATTTAAAAGAATGCACTCATCTTCAAATGATCTTAAAGGGTAAATTGAACATTAATTACTACAATCCATCTTTTGAAATCTGAACTTATCATACGATTTTCTTTTGGATGATCTTTGGGCTGCCTGATACCCTAACCAGCTTCCATGCAATCCATGTCACTAACGAAAATGCCGTGACGGAACGTACAAGTTTTGGACCATATATAAATTCACAATCACAAAAGCAAGTAAAACATATGAAATATGGTTTAAAATCATGTTGCTCAAAAGGTAAAGATCAATTGAAATGAATATGGTTCAAGATATAAATAACTAAAACATAAGAAATAACAATGTACTTTTATTTATGTTTATAGTAGACCATCCTACTTTCATTTCTTTATGTCATAACTTATAAGAATACAATTAAACAATGGTCTTATTTTATAATTTTGTGTTTCACATTAAGCAATCTATTAAAGACCATAAAATGAACAAAAGGCATGAAATTATTAAAAAAAAAAAAGTAAATAAATTATGGGTAAAAACTTTAATTAGCATTGCCTAAATTGGTATAAAAAGCAAAGCATGTTTTTAAAATGTAAAATCGAACCAACTCGCAGCTGATGGAGAAAAATCTTGGAACAAATACAAACCGTATACCATAATATACCATAAATAACACATTAAGAATAAAAGTGGTTACCAACGGGCTCAACACAAACTGATTACATTCAAACTAATCCAACGACTAATTAGAAAATAACTTGAATAACCATTCATTTTTTACTCATTGAAGTTGATAATCTTTTCAAGCAATTTATTGGGCATTTTTTCAGCAGTGTATAGGGAAACCATGAAAATTGAGATCAATAAGGATTTCATGAATATGTTTCACACTCATTTCATTGTCAAAGATAATTAGTAGCATGTTATTAGTTGTGCCTTCGCACAGTTGTATATATATAATTAAAACCCATTCTCACCTAATTTTCAAGACCTCCCTAGAGTTTTTTGTGGCTATTATTCAATAATTATAGTTGCATCTCGCATTCTTGCTAGAGCTTGCAGCAGCTGAGTTGATCTAGTGGATTTATCATGCAATTGATAAAAAAAATATTCTGATAGTTCATGATAGTGTAAATATGCTCTACACAACTAGTAACTTGTAACATGTTAGAATTACATAAGGTCGATGAAATCAAATAGTTCTTACTTTGAAGTTTATGCCAACTACTCCATGAAACTGAGTAGTTTAAAACCACTTCCAAGCTACAAAATTACCAAAACCAAATATGGGCTTTCTCAGAAAATTAATCTCTTATTTTGAAACCTTAAATTGATCTCTTAATTTGAAACTTGAAAGCACAACGTCCGTACCTCATGCTTTAAAGTTGTACATTTGCTAACATGGACCAGTCGTTCTCCTGCTTCTTCCGACCCATAACCTTTGGTGATAAATTTTAGTTCGTTTAGAGCATAAGCACCATTGAACTCTCCCCTATCATCAAAGATACAAATTTGATTTTGAAAAATTATTACATGTTATGGAGCCAACGATAATGAGAAGCTTTTGGTGCAAATCAGAGAAGAGATTTCCCCATTCCTCTTACATCTCTCTAGTATTCAACCAACAAAATCACCCCTAATCATCGATGCTACCATAATCTTCATCGACATGATTTATAATTTCCATCACCACCATCACGACTCACTGCAAGTCTGCAACCACCGCCATTAGAAACATTATATCTAACATCCCTCACCTATCACCTCTCACCGCTCACCCTCTCGCACTTAATCTAAGCACATAAGAGGTAAATTTTCCTAAAGAGGGATAGAAGAAGCATGTAAGAAAGAATTTTAGGAGAGAGAGAAATCTTTTTAAATAGGGAAATGATATCCTCGACTTGCCATGCCGTTATTTTTGAAACCCATACCACACACACTGTGGGGGAAGAGGGAGTACCGGAGAAACAGTTGCAAAAAGCCTTAAGTACAGTACAAAAAGCATTGTAACTTGATGTGCTCTTATGCACAATATTTAACATTTTGACATTCGTTTTATACTTTATTTTATTTTTGTTGTATGTAAATTGATGTAAAAGTTACGATTATATGTTTTTAATATATTTGGATTGATCTTTAACTTGTATTATGTGTATTTTTAATGTTTAAATTTGTAGATGTCTATTGAGCGATAATTTGATGTTCTAAAGAGACGTTGTCAAATACTCTCAATACTAACACGATCGTTCGAGTGCAAACGAATAAGTAGCATGTTGTATACATGCAACATATTGCATAATATGATTATAAAAGATGAGGGAGGTGTGATTTGTCGCTACAATCAAAATGAAAATATACCAAATGTTGAAGGAGTAGGTATTGGTACGTCTGCGTTAGACACCACAATCTTCACGTTGATTTGGTAAAGCACATCTTCAATGCCTACGTGAGTTTTTGTTGTTGATGTAGAAGACGACTTCGAAGATATAGATGATGACTCATACATATTTGTAGATGATTCGGGAGATGCTTATGACGACATGTTGAGCGACGATGATTACGATGATTAGGTGTTACATACTATACTACTATGTTTTGATTATGATTTTTTATGTTTTAATTTAGTATGTTTTTTAATTAACGAAGTAATTTCATTTTATTAATTTTGTATAATTGTATTTTATTAAATTACATTTCATTCAATTAAAAAAAAGTATTAGTAACATATAGTGGCACGGACTCTCAGGCTCGAATGAGAGGAAAAAAGATGTTGGAGCATGGAAATTCTCCATAAATTATGAGGATAATTAGGTTATTATATTCTCTTTTATTGTTTGTAAGGTGCCTCTCTATATAAATAGAAAGGGAGTGGTCATTTGTAAGTGTGCACCGAAAATGTACTCCTTTAGTTAGAGAGAGTATGGTGGGATCTCTCCCACCAAGTGTTCTTCTTTTTCATAGTGTAACTCTTTCTTTCAAGTAAAATATTGAATTACTCATCTCTTTATGTTCTTCATATTTTTGTTATCATTAAATCGTCAAGATCTTATTATTCTGCACAAGTCGATCGTTAAAATGAGATCCTACAATTGGTATCAGAGTCGTACCTTGAAGATCTAAGCGGTTATTTCAAAGGACCGAATCCCAATCAATTACTTTCATCTTGTGATTTTTCGATATTTATACAAAAAATTATGGGTTCGCAATTAGAAATTTTTATGATGAGTTTTCTGATTTTTAAGTGTTTGATTCGAGCTTTTCCAAGCTTTCAAGAATAAATGTTGTTGCTGTCTCGTTCATGTTTCTGCAGAAATCACAGGTTTTCTAAGTTTTCTATCTTGTTGTTGAAGAAAAAGAAGTAGGAAGATTATATTTATGGTATAAAACATTTCAAGATTTTGCTCTAGTCATTTTTATGATGTGGAATGAAGACACAATATCTTGGGTTTTTATGGAAAAGATGGTTCTTGAGGAAGATATCAAAGAGATTTTCGATTTCATACAACTTGGAGATTTGTATCTTGCAAAATATTGGAGAAGATCTCTTTTTGAAGATGTTATAAGCATATTTTTTTAGTTCATATCACCAGCATATTATAAATCATCAAGGTAAGAAGCTCTTTGTGCTTTATTTTAAAACTGGTAGATCTTTGTTAAAGTGTCTTGGACGTTATGAAGTTGTTTTGAGAAAACATATGTCATTTACTCCACCATTAATGCTTACCCATGCCTCCTAATAATCCTTGTGACTTTACCCGTCAACCCACCTTTTTGTCTCCCATGCCGTGTATTATACACCCATATATTTTCTTTAAACCATGCCTTGTCCCTTACTTTTTACCTTTCTTTTTCCTACTTTTTTTCTACTTTTTCCCTTTCCCAACACCCCATCTTATCCGCATATGCTTTAGAAAAAAAATCTCATTGATAATCACGAAGTTGTAGCCTTTTTGGTATCAAAATTTCATGAAAAACGACATTTTTCATCATCAACTCTCTCATCCTCGGTGCTGGCAACTCAAAACTAGACCGAGGACCTAACCTCACCGAAGAGTTATATGCCATACTGAGGAGTTAAGGCTATACCAGAATTCTACTGGAGGTCCTCTCATGCACAACCTCTACGGTCCCTCTAACTCCGAGACACCGAAGACTGCTACCGCAGCCGGCTACATTTCTTACCCATCCTCGCATACCGCAGACTAACCTTCTGTGTTCTATCTTGGCTTAGCAAAGGCTAAAGCATATACCATAGACCCTCTAAACCCATCGGACACTTCGGTCATCGGTAATTAACCTCTTGATTCTTCATCACCTACTCCTCGCTGCCCCTTCTTTGCAACCTACCCGCCTCACTCCTCACTACTGACCATCCCTTCCTATCGTAGACCTTGCTCTGCGGTAACCTTCAACTTTCACCGCAGACCCTTGCATCTCAGCCCTGCCCACTCTTTGCCTCTCCTCTCACTTTCTAAACCTTGCATTCTCATACTGCAACCTCCTTTTAGCCTATATTTCCTTATTATTTTCTTTTTAACACTCATTTAATATTTTTTATTTTATCACCATTTTTTCTGTTTTCCTTTTTTTTCTTTCGCAAACCCCAACATATACCATTTTTTACACCAATTTTTTATCAATTATTTCTTTTATTTTAAACCATTTATTTTTATTAACACCAATTTTGCCCAACCACAACCCATGATTGGAAGCACTTTTGCGAAGACTAATTTTTTACTTGACTCAATTTATTGTCTTCGCGAAAGAGATTATTATTGGATATTTATTCAAGCTTTGATCGTCATGATGGATTACTTCTTGCTGATTATATTGGAAGAATTTTATTATTCTTCGCATGAGGACTGCCCTTTAATCAAGGTCCGTCGACCAGCATTCCTTGGATCAGTGTCTTAGGATCAGTTATCATCCATACTGCAGTCAGACATCATATTATATTTCTTTGCAAGGCTTACACCATAGTTGCGCCTGATCAACAAAGTTGCTTCGCAACCTTCGCTCTTTGAAGACTTATTATGACTTGTCACTCTTGATCTTCGGTTGACGAACCATGTGTCTTGAGCAAGCAGACTTTATTTATTGAAGACCGCTTCAAAAGTTCCGGCACTGTAGTTTGGGTACATCAACATTTTTCAGCAAAGTAGAGATTTTCAAGCAGAGTTCTTATTGTTAATATGGTACTTGTTCATACAGTTTATGGGACAAAATCAACAAGCTATAGATGACTGATGACTATTTACTTTACTCTCATTCTCGTGTTTGTCGAGACCCTTCATATATCTTGGGAGAGCATGGGAAGCTCTTGGTATCCGACCCTCTCCATCCAGATTTATTTATTTATTTTTTATATATGGGCATTGGTTATCAAAAATAGGGAGAGAATATTATGTTATCATCCGGATTAGATTTTATGATTGTTTTAGAATGGATTTTCAAGACTTCTAAATATGATGATTTATTTAGTGATACTACTTGGCACTTCTTTTTGTTCATCATGACCAAATTTTTGGCTTCAATAGATGTTTCCCGGATCTAGATTATTTATTATTCAGACTTTACTTCAGGATGTCTCATATTTTTAGCAGGTCATTCTTTTGAAGAATTTTGGGTGTATTATGATTCGAGAACTAGAGATGTTTCAGACTTTTGAAGCCGAAGTGTGACTTGATTAGAGGACATTCAGTTAAGAAGTTATTGTGGTAAACTTTTGAAGTTGATCGTCTTCCTTCAGTGATTACATCTATAGACTGGAATCTCACTCTTCAACACCGGAGATGCTTGACTTTGTTGCTTAGAAGACTTTGACTACAAAGATTTCATCAACCAGTTTCATGCATCACATGCACTTTAGAGTTTCAGAGACATTTCAACATTTGGTTTTCATTATGTATCATTTTATTACCACACTTGCTAGTTGGTTACTATGTATTTTAGCCTTTTATATGTATCATTTTATTACCACACTTGCTAGTTGGTTACTATGTATTTTAGCCTTTTATCACTGTATTTTTATTCCTCATCATTTGTGAGCATTTAGGGAGAGATTATTGAAGCATGGAAATGCTCCACAAATTATGAGTGGTAGTTAGGTTATTATATTTCCTTTTATTGTTGTAAGGTACCTATCTCTATAAATAAAGAGTGAGTGGTCATTTGTAAGTGTGCACTAAAAATGTAGTCCTCTAGTTAGAGAGAGAGTATGATGGGATCTCTCCCACCAATTGTTATTCATTTTCATATTGTAAATCTTTCTTTTTAGTAAAATATCAGATTATTTATATCTTTTTGTTATTCATATTTTTGTTATCATTAAATCGTCAAGATCTTATTAAGCAGCACAAGTCGATCATAAAAATGTGATCCTGCTAAATAAATGTGCGATGGCAGCAGACAGATGGTAAGCAACCCAATGAGAAAACCCAATAAATCTTGACCATCAAGGCACAACAACAAAGAAGCACAAATGGTCATGACACAAAAGATCTGATAAGAAACATGATGAACTTAAGCTTCACGGTAGATGACCTACGTCCGATAGGTTGGCAAGGAAATGAGCCATTGGTCATCCAAGCTCGCATTCGCAGTTTTGCAAATCACAAGTATATGTTGATACGGGTAGTTTGGCTTATATAATATGTGAGCATTGTTTCACACAATTACCTCAAGAATGGAGGACGCATCTCTGCCCGACAGCGGGAAGATTGACATGATTTACGGGACACACCATATGGCCGCTTGGAAAAATACAACTACCCTTATCCTTAAATAGCCAAGATGCCATGAGGAAAAAGACGGACCTGATAGAATTTGTTGTAGTACACCACTGGACAGAGCATAACATCATCTAGGGGTGAATAACCTTGTTATGTTTCGAAGCCATAGCTTCACCAATACATGGGCTAGTTAAATTCAATACACCAGAAAGTCCAACAATAGTGATGATAGAAAACCGTCCGGAGCACCGGTGATACCAAATCATGGAGGCAACAGAGATAGCTAAGGGAAAAGCAAAAGCACAACGAGACTCCAAAATAAAAAGAAGTGGTCAATGGCAGTTTTCCTGAAAAGCAAACTCGAACTGGAATAGTGCTCCCCTCATAGATATGGGAAAAACTGGTGAATCTGTTAAGGAAGTACAAACATGTATTCGCGTAGACACCGACATATATGTTAGGGATAGACAGAAAGGTAATTGAACACATGCTTAACTTATAGCCATGAGTAAGCCCGAAAAAACAGAAAAAGCAAGGCTAGGTGGGTGAGAGGAACAAAGCAGTTAACCTGGAAATAGCAAAGTTGGTCGACACGAACATACTATGCAAAGCATTCTTCCCCGTATGGATATCTAATGCAATTATGATTAGAAAAGGTAACAAAAGTTGGCAGATATGTATAGATTATTTAGACTTGAATAAATCCTTTCTCAAGGACGCCTACCCACGTCCATAGATAGATCAAAAATTGGAATCGTTGCAAGGGTTCAAATGGAAATGTTTTCTCGACCCATACAAAGGCTACCACCAAGTGTTGACAGGTAAAGAAGACAAGGAAAAGACGGCGTTTTACACTGATCACGACACACTTTGCTACATCAAAATGCACTGCAGGCTATAAAATTTTGGAGTCACCTAACAACAACTTGTCGACAAAGTATTTAAAGATCAGATTGGCAGAAGTGTAGAGGTGTACGTTGATGACATGGTCATCAAAATTCAAAATGACCAAAGGTTACTGCAAGACATTGAGGAAACCCTCCAAACCCTATAGAAGGAACACATGAAATTAAACCCAAAAATTGCACATTCAGAGTACAAGAAGAAAGTTCTTAGGATACTACATAACAAGAGAGGGAATCCAACCAGATCTAGAAATGGTCTCTGACCTATTACACGATAGAGCCACGGAGCTTAAAAGATATATAGGCCCTAAATGGAAAAATAATGGCTCTAGGGCGGTTCATAGCACAGTTGGTGGATAAAGCGATGCCGCTATTCTAGACATTAAAAGGATGCATCGACAAGTGTAACTTTAGTTGGACTCGCGAGGCTGAAGATGATCTCCATGAATTAAAAAAAGCTCTCTGGAAAGTACCGAAATTGGCAAGCCCCATTCCAGGAGAAATTTTGTCAATGTACCTATCTGCAACAATGGACGAAATCTTAGCAGTGCTAACGGTGGAAAGACAGAGCAAACAAATTCTCATATACTTTGTTAGGAAAGCACTGCAAGGGAAAGAATTAACTTAACCCATGATCGAAAAACTTGTACTAGCATTAGTTTACACCGCCAGAAGATTGCGTCGATACTTCCAAGCTCATCAAATTAAAGTCCTTACCACTCAGCCTCTCAAAAGCATTTTGCTAAAACCAAAGAAATCGGGAAGGTTAATAAAGTGGGTCATCGAGTTTGGAAAACACGAAATAGAATACCACCACATAACAAATATAAAAAGACAGGACTTGACAGACTTCCTAACAGAGGTTCCAGAAAAGGAGTGTAACATGACCACCATGCAACAACATGGCAGATCATAGGTCGTGGGAAATAATTCAACATGGACGTTATACACCGATGGTGCAACCAACAGGGAAGGATCAGTAGTGGGCCTCATACTTACTAACCCATAAGGAAATAAGATAACATACACATTACGGTTCAACTTTGAAACAACAAACAATGATGCTGAGTACGAAGAGTTGCTATCCAGATTAAAATTGGCACACAGAGTGGGAGCAAAAAATTTGAAAGTCAGGAATGACTCAATGTTAGTTACAAACCAAATAAACAGTGTATACGATACCAAGAATCTTAGAATAAAGAAATACATGACAACAGTAAACACGCTGATGGTATATTTCGACATTTTGAAGATAGAGCAAGTTAAAAGAAGCGAGAACAAGTGAGCAGAGGCACTTACCAAATTGGCAACTACAACATACAACCACTTATCCAATGAAGTGTTGGCTTAAATACTAAAAATCAGAAGCATATACAAAACGAAAGAAGATACCATCACAACAGAAAACAAAGGCTGGATGACTCCCTTATATGGTTTCCTACTGCACAACTTGCAGCCAAATGATCCAAACAAAGCATGTAAAGTAAAAATCAAAGCTCCCTAGTTTATCATAAAAAATGAAAAGTTATACAAAAGAGAATATATAATACCATGGTTACGTTGTGTAATAGAACTGGAGGGAGTTGATATCATAAAAGAAGCACATAAAGGAGAAGCATGGGCACATAAAGGGCAAGGGCCCTAACCGGTAGAGTATTATGCATGGGCTTTTACTTGCCAACCATGCACAAAGAAGCAGTTAAAATAATGAGGAAATGCATAGAATGTTAGACTTTCTCTCCAATGCAGTGGTTTCCATCCGAACCACTCACAAGTTGTTTTAGCCCATGACTGTTCCATCAGTGTGGTATCGACATTATAAGACCATTCCTAGAATCCCTGGGAAGGATCAAGTTTCTAGTGTTGCTGTCGACTATTTTACAAAGTGGATCGAGGCGGAGCCCGTCGCGAACATCACAGGAAGATCTATGATTAAGTTCATGTGGAAAAATATCTTGACATGCTTCGGAAACCCTAAAACCTTGATCAACAACAATGGATTACAATTTGCTGAAAATCCATTTCGAGGATGGTGTCAAGACAAACACATAGAGCATCGATTTACCTTAGTAGCCTACCCACAGGCGAATAGATATACAGAAGTGTCCAACCAGATGTAAGTGAATGAGATCAAGAAATGCTTGGTAAAAGCCAAGGGTAAGTGGGTCGAGGAGATCCTCAGTGTCGTATGGTCCTATACAACGACACCATGGGCCAACACAAAAAAGACACCTTTCAGCCTTGTTTTCGAAATAGATGTAGTGTTACCTCCAGAGCTACTCACAGGATCAATACGCACAATAGGCTTTAGCCAGGAAGCATCAGATAATGACCTGCACCACAATTTGGACCTACTTGATGAAAAGCGAGAGAAAGCCCAACTAAACCAGGTGGCATATATGTGTCATGTGGAAAAATACTATAACAAATGTATGCAAGGACGAGACATGAAAGTTGGATACTTGGTGCTAAGGGCAAACGAAGTCAGTCACAGTGAACCAAGGGGAAAGTTAGGTCCAACATGGTAAGACCCATACAGGATAACCACCACACACTGTAACGGATTCTACTAAATGGAAACAATGGAGGGACAAGCCATACCAAGAACTTGGCACATCCAGCACTTGAGAAATTTTTTTGTATAAAATAAAGAAGGGGGAGGAGAAGAGATGAGAAGAAGCCAAAAACCAGTAGTGCCGTTTTTTCCTTTGTAATAAAGTAAGTAGTAATAAATCAAAAATGCCTAGGTCTGATCACCCTAGGTAATTGTTTTACTCATATTATAACTCTCTTTTGTGTTACTTATTCGGTTTAAAGGATTACAACCTTTTCAAAGAAGGAGTTGCATGGTTCAAATACCCAACTCCATATAATAGTGTGTAGCTTGCTCCTACTTTGGTTTAAAGGATTGAAACCTTTTCCAAGAAGGAGTTGCATGGTTCAAATACCCAACTTTGTATAACAGCAAGCCGTCTTGTCTTGCTTTGGATAAAAGGATTAAAACCTTTTCCACGAAAGAGTTTCATGGTTCAAATGCCTAACTCCGTATAATAGCAAGTGGCTTAGTCTTTCTTTCGCTCAAAGGATTACAACCTTTACCAAGAAAGATTGCATGGTTCAAATACCCAACTTTGTATAATAGCAAGCAGTCTAGTCTTGTTTTGGCTCAAAGGATTACAACCTTTGCCAAGAAAGAGTTGGATGGGTCAAATATCCAACTCCATATAACAGCAAACAATCTAGTCTTGTTTTGGCTCAAAGGTTTACAACCTTTGCTAAGAAAGAGTTGCATGGTTCAAATACACAGCTCCACATAAGGGCAAGTAGTATAGCCTTACTCTAACTCAAAAGAATCGTAAACTTTTTACCAAAGGTGCGAACACTCAACTTTATATGGCGCTTAGGAAACTAACCCGATTATGGAAGCTTAGTCCAAAAGGAGATAAGCATGCAGAACAAAGAGAAAAAAACACACATCCCAGCATACATAAAGAAATAAGAAAAAAGTAGTTCTTCTATTACATGCCAAAACCTGCCAAACCAAAGCCACACAAGGCAACAAAAGAGCAAAATATTCATTCACACCTATTTAGGGCAGCACAATAAGGACAAACCCCAAAAGTAAGAATAGTTATTCATTTACCGGCTTTTCCATCCAACCCAGTGATCTTGGCATTGATGCTAGGACCTGCTCCTTCATTGTCATCGTCTGCGTACAGTTGGAAAAGGCCACCGATATCTAGGGAGCCCAACTTCATCGTGGAAGCATAATCACAAGAGATGAATGGATTAATCGCATCAACCATCTCCCCTGATTGACTCGAGGTAGAACTAGCAACATTAGGATCAATATTCCAACAACCACTACTTTATGCAACATATCTCTACTGTTAAGTCTAAATTAGTGTTGTGTCAAATTGTGATTTTGGATTTATGTTTAGTTTCCAATTCCAAAATGGGTCTGTCCATATTCGAAATTGATGTATTATTTAGTCTATAAGTAGCGCACATGCATATTCTAGGGTTAAAAACTTTTGAAGCAAGTACAAAATAGTTCTACCCCCAATAACTATTCTATTGTTGTCATTAATACATTCCACACCTTTTTTTATCATTGTTGTTTCTTGTCTTTAATTCATCTCATAAATATAGACTCTATCGATCTTTTATTGTTTCTCACAATTGGTATCAAAGTAGGAGATAATGTAACTCAATCCCTATTCTTCTGTCGAGTTAAGGGTTTTTCCTTAGGGGTTTTCATTTTCATAGATTTGTTATTGTTATCTCAATCATCTCAATCGATTGTAGATCTCAGATCTAAATCTCTCGTTTTCCCTTGAACTCGATTCAACTTTGCACATCTGATTCTATATTTTAAATTATCATTAAAATGGCTAACGACAATATTTAGTCTCGCTCATTCAATCTCCCATGTAGCATTCGTTCAACAACAAGGATTCATATCCTTTTTCTAGAAGATTATGAGGTTTGGGCTCTTCACTTTGAAGATTACGTATTGGGAATTGAAGAATATGGTTCTAGTATTTGGCACACAATGGCTATTGAAACATAAAAGTATTCATAAATGAAGAAAGAAGTCAAAACTCATGCTGACTATGATGCAATCATTGCAAAGAATCCTCCAAATGATGAGAAGATCAAGCTTATGTGTAATCTAAAAGAAATGAGAATTATTCGATTTGCTCTTCCCCCTCACACATTCCGACTTGCCAGTTCATCTAACACAAACGGAATATGGGATAGATAAACTGAAGGAATTATATTCAGGTGATGCCGAATTGGAACATTCTTTGCAGACTACACTTTTGTCAGAGTTCAGATCTTTTGTTCAAAAACCAGATGAGAATTTAGAAAATACAGTCAATTGCTTTAATCACTTGTTAAGCATTCTGCTTAACAAGTGATTAAAGCAATTGACTGTATTTTGCTTAAATACAATCTTAAGCAACAAGTCATTAAATAAAAGGTAACATTCATGAATGGCATCAGATCTGAATGGAAATCTATTGTTTCTACTGTTAAGGAACATGAACAATTCATAAACTATTCGTTGGCAAAACTCGTGGGAATTCTAAAATCTCATGAGGATGAAGTTACTAAAGAAACGAAGCTTGTCTTGAGTTATGGATCTTTGGCATTGGTTGCTAAAGTAAGGAAATCAGTTGTTGATGATTCCGAATCTGACATTTCTGATGATGATCTCTTAAAAGAAGATAAAGTGTTAATGGTGTCCAACCCAAAGAAATTCTTTAAGAAGAATTTTTCTCGATTCAGAAACAAGTACAAGCAAGGAAATTCCAGTTACAAAAAGTCAAGAGAGGAGAGTTACAAGAATTCTCATAATGAGGATGAGAAGAAAGAGAAGAAACTGCTAGGTGATTCAAGATTTGGCTACAACTATTTTCATCGCAAGAATCACTTCGCAAAGGAATGGATGCTATGAAGCATAATGAGAAGAAGGAGAAGGATAAAGACGAAGCCTACTACACTCAGAAAATAGATGAACTCCGAAATAAAAATGCATCAAATGTGAAGCCTATGCTGATGGTACAAGAAGAAAGTGATGATGGTCGAGTCAAGGTGTGGTCTACAAACTCAAAGGATGATGAAGTAAGGAAACCTACTCATGGTGCGTGTTTTGTGGTGAATTCCGAGAAGCAAGGTTATGCAGACAAGTTTTTGATGGTTCAGAGTGGCAGTTCAGAAAGGAAAGGATATGTAACTAATGTTGGAAAAGCTTCAGATAACTGATTTGCTTTAAAATGACTTGTATCAGTAATTCTACCCTAATTGATAGTCTTAATAGGGTAACATTTAAGAATGAGGAGAGATGAATAAGAATAGAAGCATTGGAAGTTGAACTTAATAGATCTAGAGATGATATTATTTTCCTTAAGAGAGATAGTAGAGCACTTTTGAAACAACAAAATATTTTTTTAATTTCTAAACGTCTATATTTCAATATTACTCAGCTTCATTTGGATTGAAAAATAGGTAAAGGTTTGCATAAAATGAATTTTCTTTTCTTCAATTGAAAGAATATGAAATTGATGTTGAATGTTAAAAATGTGAATCAATTGTTTCTTCAGATGATATTTCTTATTCTTACAGAGTTGAACTTGAGAAAATAGAAGAATATATTAAGTCCAAAGAACATAAAAACATGTTGCAAGATATTTTAACTGAAAAAGATAAACAAGAAATCAAATTGAGTGTTATGCAGGTCAATTATGCAAGAAATTGAATTCACGTAATACACTTGATTCCGAGAATATTTCTAAATTTGATGAAAGCGAAATGAGTGAAATATATGTAGATGACAAAATTGATTGTTCTGCTTTCGTGAAAAATCTTCATGAACCAAAGAAAATTTCAATTTCTGAAAACTCAATCGAATTTATTCGAATTGTTGAAAACAAAGGTTCAAAAGTTTTAAAAGAAGATACAACAATATTTCCAAAAGTTCAAACAACTCCAAATCAAGTTTTTGTAAAGAAAGGACTGAGAAAAAATAGCACTTCTAAATTAACGTCAATGGTTGTTGATGATAATGCAAAAGGGTGTGATGAATTATTCTGGTCAAAGCCAATAGACAATGCTAATGAAACAAAATGTCTCTTAGAAATGACCTCCTGGAAATCTAAAGGAAAATATGTTTTAGAATCATTGTAGATATAATATTGCTTTATTTCTTTTTCTTTGGCACACTCTTGCACAAAAATCTTTATGATTTTTCTAAGTCTTATTATGATTTGGATTGGTTGCTGATTGTTCCGAGACAGGCTATGGTGTTTGGTGATTGATTTCGAAAGAGCAGAATTGAAACGGCGGTTTGTTAGGGATAAGATTTCAATTAGGCACGTCAAATTTTCAAATCCATGATATCACGCGTGTCAGTTCAAGTGTCGCCTGACACACAACAGCTGTCATGCTATCACAGGCTACTTTTATGGGATTTGGGAATGTAAAACGGTGGGATTTTCTCTCTCCACTTATCACAGGTGTATCAAAGGGGTTTTTGAAGTTTTATTTCTCTCATCACACACAGTATACTCTCAATGCAAAACCCATTTCTCTCTCTAATTATTGTTCATCGTCTTCCTCGCTGATTCCGTGGCTGGTTCGTCTGATACTGCATCGCTTGCTGACCAATCAACCTCAATGGTCATGCTCATTGTGAAACATGGTCGAAATTTGATCATCGATCTCACTACCTCACGCTACAGTGATATTTAACAGCCAATGATCGAGTGTTTGAGTGTTTGCGTTTCCCGCCACTGGCTCAAGCCTTGACCATGGTAGAATACATTCCTCTCGTCCATCTATCAAAGGCATTCTCCGCTGCATCCTATGTTCTTGCTGACGATGTGATTAACTCTGAGGTTGATTCTCGAAAAAGCTCCATTACCAAGGCTCGATTCTGAAGAATGCTAGGGTTTGGTACCACTGAGGGCATGGTTGATCCTAATTTGATTTCTTCGGTGGATCTCATTCACATGTTTTATCAAATGGGTTATAATGGTGAGCTTACTCTTCTATCCAAGTTCAAGAAGTCTAACATTTCTCCTGTGTGGAATGGTCTTTTTACCTTGTAATTCAAAAGCTTCTCTAAACGCGTCGATGGTTCGACAGTGCAAGTAAGCTCTTTTCCACCATTCTTTATGGTTTGTATCACATCATCAACTTGGATTACAGCTCTATTCTCTGGGCACAACTTATTCAAAGCATATCTCCCACCACTCGGAAATCTAAAATTTCATGTGCACAGTTCGGGTCCATTATCGTCAAAAGAGCTCTGGTTCACTTTAATGTTTCTTTTATTGATGATGTTGTTGTTTCTGCGATTCCGATCCTACAAATGTCAAAATTTATGTTGACCGATGCAACCGAATTCAGTTTAATTGGATCGATTCTAGAGTTCATGCTTGAAAAGGCGCCTCAGGACAATGTTATAGTCAATTCCTATCGGAAATCGCCTTCATCGGGTCCTCGTCTAATGACTGATGATCTGTGAACGGGAATTGAGTAGGCCAATAAACCGAGAGGGAAAAAAGTGAAAGGGAAAAGGTGGTCCTTCAGAAGTGGTTAAGACTCAGAAGAAGAAGGTCAAAAGGCAATATCGCAAACCAAAGTCCTCTTCTCCAGTCGCTGAGGAGGATTCAGAATCCCAGACTATTTTGGATTTCTAAAGGGTTGATATCGTCAAGCATGAAACTGATGACACTGCTGCGACCTCGGCACCTCCAACCTCAACTCCTATTCCGAAGGTATCTTCTCCACCAACTTCATCTATGCCACTATCTGATTCTTTTCAGATGCACACTCCTCTACCTTCTCTGATCACCACTTCATCTCCTATCACCGCAACTGTTCCTATAACCATTGCACCACTACCAAAGATATCTATTGGTGTTTCTCAACCTCAAATTTCTGTTCCACTCTCCACTCCATTATTTTCCAATTCCATAGCTATAACCACTACCTTTATTAGTACTCTGGTATCTATTTTCAACGTATCTGATACGTGGGCATATAATTTTGGTGTTACTATCGGTCCAAATACTTCAACCACTTCTCCTCTACACGAAGACGATCCTGATATCATGTATGGGGATGATTAGGAAAATATACATAATTTTGTCTTTAGCCCCTTTACAGTTCATCAAATCAGTTATGACGATGAACGCCCTATGATGAAAAGCCAGTTCAAAGCTCTCAATGAAAAATTGGATTCTCTACTGGATTTTCAAAATCCTCGTCAAATTATGAGTATTTGCTTCAGTCTCGTAAAGCCTTAATCGAGATGTTAACTAAGGATCATGATAAAAGCCTAGCCACATCTGCAAAAGTAGTTGAGAATTCTGAGAAAATGATTAAGGATACGACCCAAAAGTTGAAAAACTACTTGCTGAAGTTATGAAGTTTATGGCTGACTTCCGAAACTCTTCGGATCAAAACACTGCATCCGCCAACCAAGTAATTATGAGTCTCGGAACCACTCTTCAAAACAAAAAAGAAGCTCTTTCTCGGGTTCGGAGTGAACTCAAAGCTGATAACTTTTAAATGAATACTTCTATCGTTTTGAAGATAGAGCAGCTTCAGAAAGATCTCACTGCTGAAAATGTGATCAATGACAAATTGGCTCAGAAAACTGAAAAAGTCAAGGTTTTATCTGTCAAGCTAAATTACACAACCACACATCTAGATCACTTGGAGTCCGAAAAGGCAGTGTATTGAAGTTGTGTTTCAAACTTAAATCAATAACTGCAAAGCCTCATTGAAACTCGTGACTCAGTGCTTACATTTTGGTCCGACAGCACCTCACTGAGAAACTCAGGCATGTCTTCGCAATGCTAAATCAGCTAGAGGGTGTTTTGGGAAGCAATGCTATTCCAAAACAAGGGGGAGATCAGGTTACCAAAGAAACCCACAAAGAACCCCAACCTAAGCCAAAATCTGATGAGCATCATGAAGAGAAACCGAAAGTTGACTAGAAGGGTAATGAAGCTTCTGGATCAAAAGGTAAAGAAAAGATGATTGATGATGATGATGATGAAGATGAAGTATTATCTGAAGGTGAAAAACATGTCATAAAGTACAGGGAAAAAGAGTTTGATAACATTTTGTGTGTTTGTAAGGAACTATAAGCTCAAGAAAGAGAAGATATGGCTACGAAAGTTACTTGGATAACACACGAATCCCTCTTTCCTCCTTGGACCATGGAAAGGATTCTGAATGAGGCAGTTAAGAATCCTAGCTTACACTGGTTGGAGCCTATGGTATCCTTTGAACTGATTAACTCATCGGATTCTCAGTTTGATTTTCCCGTCACTTTGAGAGCATTCCTATTCAGATGCTTTGACCAAGTTGAGAAAGCACCACTTTCAGATTATGACATCAATTACAAGCTCTTTCTTTTTATCTCAAATATGGGAGGCCACAACTACAAATCTGGAGTTTGCAAAAGTTGGTTGTTGTAAAGGTTTATGCACCTTTCTCAGTTGATGGTTTGATCAATGTCAAGTTTAAAGGATTCAGGGGATCAAGTCGTATTGAATTTGATTTTACTCTTGCTGATCTTCCTGGTATGAATCCAAATAACTGGATTTCATTATTCCTGATCTTGTCGAAGAATGAGCAGATGTATGAACCAATTATTGCTCACTTGAAAAGAATGCTTATTTGCTATATTTATGAAGTTGCAAAGATGGATATAGAAATAGCTTCTGTTTTGAAGAAAAGGCCTATTGTGAAACCTAAACCTGAGCCAAAGGACTTCCGAAAGCTGAAGCTAGGAAAGATCAATAAAAAAACTGGAATGTGGTTTATCAACGAAGGGAAGGAGGAAATGTTCAGAAGACCCTTTTTCTTACTCGATAAGCATTTATATTCAACGGTTGCTCTGAACAACATTTTGGGTCTGGTTGAAGCAACAAAGTCCAACAATGCAGATGATTTGAAGTGTTTTACTGAAATTATCAGATGGTATCTCACGATCCGAAATACCCTTCTAAATCTGATGACTCAATTGTTCAAGGTTGAAAAGGTGCTACATTGAAGAATCAGTACTCTTTATTTGACACAAATGGGGAGACTGTAGGGATATTTAATGTATTGTGTCAAATTGTTATGTACGTAATTATTCTTCTGTTAACAGACTGGGACTGTCCATCCGTTTTTATGTTGTTAGCGTTAGATTATTTAATGTGCATGCACATATCGTTTTAGGGTAAATCGATTGTATTGCCCACTTAGATTTTACAGAAAAGTTCACATTGAACTCTTCTGAAGCTTTGATAATATTAAGCATTCGGAACATCTTTGATCATTGTTCTTGTTATTTGATTCACTTTAATTTTTAGAATCTATCGATCATTAGTTTATTGTTTCTACAGAGTCACATGCAAATTTCCTAACGGGACAATAATGAAAATAATGACTCGGATGCACAACCAGAATTTAAGGAAATCTTTGCTGAAATTGATCCAGTCTACGATCAGAACTATCCACCAATGACAAAATGGACCAAAGATCATCCTCGGTCTCAAGTGATCAAAAACTCTTCCTCAGGAGTTCTCACTCATGCTCAAAAAAAATCGAAGCAAAATGCATTATTTTCAAAATTGGAATTTTGCATGTTTAATTCATTTATTTCGAAAATTGAACCTAAAACTATTAAAATTGATCTTGATTATGCAAATTAGGTTCAAGAAATGCAACAATAATTAAACGAATTTGATCAAAACAAAGTTTGGAGATTGGTTCCTACTCCAGTAGATGCATCCGTATTCAGAATGAAATGGGTATTTAGAAACAAGATGGATAAGAAAGGAAATGTCATTCGCAATACGGCACGTTTGGTCATTCAAGGTTATGGTCAAGAAGAAGGAATCGATTACGAAGAGACGTTCGCAACTGTATCTAGACTTGAATCAGTTCACATATCTCTCGCATATGTTGCTCAAATTTTTTTGAAGTATATCAAATGGATGTGAAGTGTGCATTTATGAACGGAGAACTTGAAGAAACAGCCTACATCGAACATCCTCCAGGTTATGTGAATGAAAAATTCCCAAATCACTGTTATATTCTAGACAAAGCAGTGTGTGGTCTTAAACAAGCTTTAAGGGCATGGTATAAAAATCTAAGTCATTTTATTAAACAGTCTAAATTCAAACAAGGTTCTATTTATCCCACTTTCTTTCTGAAAAAGGAGAGTAACCATTTACTAATAGTTCAGATTTATGTTGATGACATTTTTCGGATGAACTAATCTCAGCTTAACTGCTGAATTTTGAAAATTAATGGAAACAAAATTTGAAATGAGTTTTATGTGTAAAATTAACTTTTTCCTTGGTTTAAATATAAGACAGAGTTCGAAGGGAATATTCATCAATCAAGAAGCATCCACAAAGACATTTCTAGCTAAAGTCAGAATGGTGGGTGATTAAAAAGTCAAAGTCCCTATGGCGTTCGGAACGAAAATCACTCATTCTCTTGATAAACTAGCAGCAGATATCACCTTGTTTCGTGAGATGATTGAATACTTGTTATATCTAACATTCACTCGTCCTGACATAATTTTTGTTGTTTGTTACTGTGCCAGGTTTCAAGCAAATCCTCGAGAACCTCATATGTTGGCAATTAAGAATATATTTTAGTATCTGAAGCGAACTACTTCTCTTGGTTTATGGTATCCATCAAATTTTGGATTCTTTGTGCAAGCATACTCCAATGCTGACTTAGGAATCTATGGTCTTAATCGGAAAAGCACAGTTTAGGTGGATGTCGGTTTCTAGATGAAAAGCTTGTTAATTGACAATCTAAGAAACAAACCTTTGTATCCTTATCCACAGCTGAAGCAGAATACATTGCAACAACATCATGTACATCCCATATGGTGTGGATTCAGAACCAGCTAAGAGACTATGGAATCAATATGAAACAAATTCCTCTATATTGTGATTCTGAAAGTGGAGATTTTAAAACTTTGTTGTCCAATAAATGAAAATTCAAATCATGGCGCGACTTTTGAATTCCCCTGACACTACGTGCTTGTTGTAACAGTTTGTGACAGTCATTGATGAGCTGGCACACTTTTATTGGCTAATTTTTTGGCACTACTGGAACGTGAAATGGCGGTTTCTCTCTCCATTCATCATCTTCCATATAAAAGGCTCTCAAATGGTTCATTCTCTCTCACCGCAAACACAACTCTCAAATTTTCAAAACAAAAACTACTCTCGCTCTCTACCGTTCATCATCACTCTCAAAGCATCAATGGTCAGTTCATCAGAGAATCTTTCCTTCGCCGATCAGTTTGCATCAGTCATCATGCTCACAGTTAAGCCCACACAAAACATGATCATCAACCTCGATGCTTCTTGCTACACCGCCCTAATCAGGCCCATGATTGAATGTATCAAGTTCTCGCCACTGATGAAGGCATTAACAATAGATGAATAAGTTCTACTAGTTCATCTTTCTAAGTCCTCCATTTCCATTTACACCAAAACTGGAGAAATTATCAATTTCAAGGTTGCAAACCACAAGACCTCCATCAATAAAACTAATTTTTGCAAGCTGCTAGGGCTTGTATCTTCAAATGTGGGTACTAATCTGGAATCAATTCCAGCGACAGGCCTAATCAAGATGTTTTACTAGATAGGGTACATCGGCGACATATCTTTATTCTCCAAGTTCAGGAAATCCTTTTTGCTCCCGATGTGGAATGTGTTATGTACCCTATTGTTCAAAATCTTGTTAGAAAGGGTTTCTGGTGCTGACAGTGCAAGCAAGCTGTTATGCACTATGCTCTATGGGTTATACCATGGAATAAACCTAGACTATAGGTCTGTTCTTTGGGCTCAATTCATTCAGAGCACCCATTCTTCAACACGACAAACATAAATTTCTTGTGCTCGCTTCTAGTCAGTTGTTATGAACCAAGTCCTAACTCACTTCAAGGTTCCACTGATGCACGACTTACTCATGGCTGAAATTTCGACGCCCCAAATGACTACATTCATCATGTCGGATCCACGAAACTTTGAATTTGTTGATCCTATTCCTGACGTATTGTTGGAAAAAGTTCCACTAGACAATGCCATTATTCGGGCTTATCGGAAAATTCCCTCTTCTGGTGTTCGTCCCATCCCAACAGAATTACAAAAGATCATAGATGAAGGTGAAAAACTAAATAGGGGGGGAAAAGGAAAGCAAAAGCTGCTACTTCAGAAAGCATCAAATTTCCAAAGAGGGCAAATAAACCAGTTCAAATACCAAGATCTCCTTCTATGATCATTCAAGAAGAAACCAAAGAGAGAACGGTAACAGAAATTCAAGAGGATAATACACTCAGAAATGAAGAGGAAGATACAACTGCAACTCCCGAACCCGCTCCCACTGAAAATATTTCGAAGGTATCTTCTCCTCATATCTTTTCCCTTCCAGAACAAGAGATTTTTTACAACATAATGCATAATCCTTTTCTAAATCTCACTACATCTCCACCTCCACCTCCATTTACTCCAACAGCATCCCAAATGACAACTTCCCTTATCACCTCCACAATTATGATAGCATCCATCCCTCCTCTACCACCAACTAAGGAAGGCTAGTTTGCTCTCGGGTGGATTATCTGTTCAACTGTTTATCTGATCCCTAACTACATATAACTTTATGTCTTGTATGGATGACCAGGAGGTGGATTATGGAAGTGGAGGTTGGGTTGGACCCGTTTACTCATTGGGTGGGGACCGTTATAGGAATTTATGTGCTAGAAATTCTTATTGTAATAGCAATATCATGAATAGAATAATAGTATATTACATGAATCATCCATGTGGATGTGGATTAGGATAATTTGTACGTTTCATCACTAATTTTTTTTACTTGGATCATCCATATGGTTTAGTTTCGTTATGCTTTTCGTCCTTATCAAACACAAAATTACTATACTACCATTTTCTTTTCATTTTTATTTTTATTTATTCATAATTTTAAAATATAAAAATCGGCCCATCCTTCTATTTGTGGTTCTCCAGTCGTTGTTCACACTCTTGTCGAAGTTATATCGCCACCTCTTGACACCACCCACATTCTGGTAGGAGTCCACCAAAATAAATATATCGCCCATTACACACCCCCATCGTATATGAGACATATAATTCCTCTACCGCCTGAATTCTCTTATCAAAATGCACTATCTCATCGGAAACCTACAATTTTTCTAAAATCCTCTTTACCTTTTTGCCTCTCGATCCTTTCTTCTCATTGAAAACTTGCAAGTTTAATTTTGAAGGGTGGTTGATAGTACAACATATATAATATCAAATGGAGAAAATATACCATCTCTAATAATTGAAGGGTTTTTTGTCACTTGTCACACTCTCATTCAATTTGCCATATGTCATTTTGTGGTTACTTTTGAATTAACTTTTTTTTCCACATGTCATTTTATAAGTTTTTCTATTTTATTAAATTCTGCATAATATTTTAATATAATAATTGCAATAAATGTAGTAATAAATAGATATTAATTTCACTAATAAACTTACCTTTTAATTTCAAATCTCCGAAAATTAAAGCTCATTAGTTTCTTTTTCTTTATTTAAATTATATTTTAACTTAAAAGATAAAAATCATTTCCATTATAATAAATCATTATTTTTCTTATTTTCTTATAAATTCAAAGTTCTTAAATATATTGACCTTTATATTTAACTTTTTTTTTTAAATTAAACCATCTAATACATAAGTCTTACAACTAGTTTATAATATGGGTTTGGTGACCGTAGAGTAAGAGAAATAGAGAGAGAGAGAGAGAGAGAGAGAGAGAGAATTAGAGGAAATAGAAGGTCTACTTAAAAATAAGAAAGGGGATATCGACTCCAAAATAAGAAATGGAAGGTTAACTCAAAAATCGTGTAACACCCCGACTCCCAAAGATTTGAACACTTAGAAGCTTGGAACGAGAAGGAGCCTGTAGATCCAGCATCTACTTCATTTTGGCATTCATTTGAAGGTGGTGGAGTTCGTGGCTATGATTCAAGAGTTTGACCTTATCACTACTGTTCGACATTTGTGAGGTGAGTTATCCTCACTATACTAAGGGGTCTAAGGCACCAAGGTTGGCCCATTGGATTGATATCCTAGTAGTTATTGATATGCTGAGTATGAGTTAGATATGCATGTTAGTTCGATATGCTAGCCTGGTAGATATGTAGGACTAACTGTAATACTGTGTGATTATCTGTACGTACATTATATGTTACACGTCGACATGTTATGTAGGTAGGGTTGAGGTTGCACTGCTTCGTGCGGTGACCAACAAACCCTGGAGTATGCCAGATATGAGCTGAGGGCCAGGGAGGGCATTCCAAACTCATACTGAGGACTCCTAAGCATTCCAAATGCGAGCTGAATAACAGGAGAGCATACCAGACTAGCACTGAGGGCTAATCATTCATTACAATTCTAGGACTGAGGGAGCAAGCCAGATATGAGTTGTGGGCCTATAAGGCAAGCCAAACTCATACTGTGGGCTTAGGGGTAATCCAGTCTGTAGAGTTGTGCACCCATTACATGCTGTTATTATGTTTACTATTTGTTATGTATCGGTATTTTGGGGGAACTCACTAAGCTTCAGGCTTACAGTTTCAATTTTTGTTTCAGGTAATTCGGGTGATCACGGGAAGGCAAAGGCGTGATTCTACAGCTCCTCACATTTTATGATTTTGATTTCTGGGATACTCTGACATGAAACTATTTTGAAAACACTTTGTAATAATTAATGGTTTTTACTTGGTTGGAAAAGTTTTAAATTGGCTTGATTTTTTAAGGGTGTTACAAGTTGGTATCAGAGCCTTAGTTGGAGTGAATTGGAGGAACACTCGTGTAAATCCAGTCTCAAACTAAGGAAAAGATTTTCAAAATGGTTTTCAAAAGGTTTTCAAAATAATTAAAAGAGGATGCAAAGTGTACGATCAGCCGGTGCCAGTAAGTAGACCCTAAAATACCATGCAGTTATTTGATATTGAGATATGTTAGAACAGCATGCTAGTACTAGGCTAGGGATCTTCAGGAATTACATGATAGAATTGTCTAATTATATGATGCCTGCTAGCGTAGGGTTTTCTTTATATGAAATTGACATCATTATTGTAGTTGCTTAGTGTATGCATCACGACCGTACATAATTAAGATCTTATAGCCTGAGATTTATTTCTTGTTCTTCTTTGATTAAGGGCTTAGGGTAGGATCATTTATTCGAAAGTCTATAGGGTCCAACGTTATGTATGGCTAGCATACACTATTACTGTAGGGTTGGTGGAAGTTTCATGGATGGTTGAGCTGTGCGGGGTCAGTATGCCAGTTATGAGATAGTTAGCCTTCCTCTAGGAGTGAGGATTGAACGATCACCATGCATATGTATATTGTTAGGGTGTTGTGATGATACTTGAGACAAATATGGGTAGGTGTGGAAGGTAGTATGGGCCCGTACTACTGCAAGCATAGGACCCATACACGTAGCAAGGAAATCACAACCCCTAGGTTTAGTTGGGAGTTGGTTCTCTATTATTTATGTGGATTATCTGATATCTTCCTGGTGTATTTTCAGTATGGTGGTTACGAGGCGTTTTGTGACTGGATCCGGATCAGGATCAGGGCAGGGCGGTTAGGATACCCCGCTAATGCCCGAGACTATCGGCAAGGGTGGGCCAGTGTTGACAGAGGATCGTGTTAGGAGATCATCCATGAGGAAGTGGTCCAGATTATCTGGGGTCAGATTCCGGAGATGTTCGGGTCTATTAAGACCGCCATGATGGAGTATTTGTTGAGACGGCTTCTACAACAACTACAACAGCTGTAACAACGGTAAGGGGATGAGCTAGTCAGGGCTTTCAGTTCCGGGACTTCGATAACACGAATCCTCCGGCCTTCGATGGGACTCAGGATCCGATCATAGCAATGAGGTGGCTGTCTGATATGGAGGGATGTTTCTTCAGGTGATCATGTACAATTGACCAGAAGGTCAGATGTGCCCTGAACTTGTTGAGGTCCGGGGCAAAGGACTGGTGGAGGTTGATGATCGGGTCGTGTACTGATGATCAGAGAGTTACGGTTACTTGGGAGCAGTTCAGGGATATGTTCTGCACTCGCTACATTCTGTGGGTCGACCACGAGCAACTGTCACATAAGTTTTTGGATCTAAGACAGGGTACAAAGATGGTGACGGTGATCACCCACATGTTCACTAAGAGGGCGATGTTTTGCCCGTAGTTTGCTTCTAAGTAGGCTTAGATGACACGTTATCTGATCATACTCAAGACTGATATCCGTCAGTTTGTTTCTACCCAGCGATGTGATATACTGCTGGAGTTATAGGAGGCCGCTAGGCGGCCAGAGCTGGAGATTAAGTTATAGTTACGAGAGCAGAGGCAGGCCCCAACGCAGTCACATTCGGCGCTGAAGCGGTCTAAGACCAGTGATTCTAGGAATGGAGGTCAGCACGGCTGCACTTGTGGAAAGCACAGGAAGGGTCATTCTGGGGTTTGTTGATCAGGTAGCGGGTGCCACAAGTGTGGCAAGGAGGGGCATTATGCGAAGGATTATCGCCAGCTCGCCCCAGTTCCAAGTGTGAGGATATATTACCACTGTGATCAAATTGGCCTTGTAAAGGCCAACTATTCATTGCTCGCCGCCAAGCCGGCGCAGGCTCCCGCGCAAGCTACACTGAGGATTACTGACGGGAGTCAGGGTTGAGCAGCGCCCCTAACGGCTCTGGGACGCGCCTTCCAGCATATGACAGAAGAGGCCACGACAGCACCAGACGTGGTTGATGATATGTTTCTATCCCTTATCTTACTCATTATACCTGTTTTATGCTTATATGTTTGTACCTATGATTAGGTGCGTTTTTAGTGAACTCTTTTCCTGCTTTGGTATTATTTGACTCGGGGGCGATTCAGTCGTTTATCTCTTAGTCATTCAGTAGGGAGTTCGGTTTGCCAGTAGGAGAGCTAGAGTGTCCGTCGCGAGTCTCCATCGCCAACGAACATGGGGTTTCCGCTTCTTTAGCTTATCGAGGATGCGTGTTGGAGATCTTCGGGGTATCTTTCCGGATAGACTTGATTTTGATTCCCATGGGGAATGTGTGTGTGATCGTGAGTATGGACTGGCTTAGTCGCTTCGGTGCCATGATCGATTGCGAGGGTCAGCGAGTGGTAGTTCGAACTCCAAGTGGGGGAGAACTGATTGTCATGGCGAGGGCACCAGATTGGGATTAGGGTTTTGTTCAGCTGCCAGGGCTCGGTAGTACATTTAGCACGGGTGTGCGGGTTATCTAGCGTATGTGGTGGATACGCGGGTCAGGGATCCGATGCCAGTTTCAGAGTTACCTGGAGTGCCTCCGAAGAGGCAGGTCGAGTTTAGGATCAACCTAGTGCCAGGTGCGGCCCCTATCACCAAGGCGTCGTACCGGTTCACACCTCCAGAGATGCAGGTGTTGGATTAGGTGTCTAAGCCCGTAACTATAACTGGTATGTACTTGACCCGAGAGTAGCATGGTCCATTTCGGGTTGCCTTCACCAGAAAATTTTGATAGGATGGATATTTGAGAAAGAGGTTATTTGTGATTTATTAATATATTATAAGCATAATATATTAATTGAGAAATCATATTATTTAATTAATATTGGTCAAGAATTAATTTAGTGATCAAAAGAGATTAATTAAATTAAGGGGACTGATTAAGTAAATTAGTAATACATATAGTTTGGGCCAATGATCCATGATTGATTAGTGATGGACTAAGTTTATGTGATAGTCAATGAAGTGAAAGTCCATAAGGCTTATCATATGGATTATTGTATTAAAGGCCCAAGGAATGAATTAGGGTTTACAAGTTGAAACTCTAGGAATTCCACACTATAAAAGTAACCCCTTAGCTCCAAATTCACCACCCCAAGGGTTCTAGCCGATTTTGGTGGTTCTAGCCTCTCTCTCTCTCTCTCAAAGTCATCCATTTGTTCATGGTGTTTATGACTTGTTTGAGGCATCACACTTGAGGCGCAAAGCTCTTGAAAGACCAACAACTACAAGCTACAAATAAGAGGTATTCTTCTAACTAGTTTTATGATTCATGTACCATATTTGTATACTAGATAGGTTTCACGCTTTGGATAATTTTTTTGCATGTATAACTAGAGAAAACTTATATCCAAAGCATTAGGGTTGTATGTGCACCATAGGAGTGTGATGGTACTTAAAACCCAACAGTGGTATCAGAGGCTAGGGTAGTTTTATGTTATATTGATGCATTGGTATTATTTTCAAAGCTGGAAAATCTGTCAATTTTGATTCTGCATGATCACCACGACATGGGAATGCTTGTCACGATGTGGTGATGCATCTGATGGTAGATTTTAGATTTCATGGCTTAATTTGGAATTGGATAATTACTACAAATTGTTTTGTTGATAAAAAAATTCGATTTTTATGTTATGAAAATAATTATCCTCGTCTTAATTAAAAGATAATTGTCAAAATTTTAAGATAATTAATAGTTAATATGAAAAACTAACTATTTTTAAATTTTGAAAGTATCTTACTACACAAGTATTAGGTCAAATTGGTAAATCATAAATTATATGATAATTGCATTAGTTAAAATTTTATCTAAATGTTTCCTGAAGAGTTTCATAACTTGTCCTCAAGTTATGGAACTTGAAAAGTCTAATTCATGAAACAAATTAACTCTTTATTTTATGGAATTCAAGAGTCTTAAAAGGTTACAAAACTTGTCATCAAGGTTTGGAATACAAAAGGTTTTGAAGAGTTACAAAACTTGCCCTCAAGTTTTGGAATTTAAAATTTGATTAAAAAAGTTTTAATTGTGAAATATTAAATACTAAACCTTTTGACTTCATAACTTAAGTTTAGAATTAAAGTTTTTTTTTTTAGTTATGGTTTTGTTGATAATTAATTAAAATATTAGTTAAAAGAGTATTAATAAATCCATAATTATATGGTTTGAGTTTAACTAAATTAGAAGTCTAGTTTAGTTAATAGATTAAACCACCTAGTATTTTAAATGTTTAAAATACACCCTTATACTATATAAAATTAAAAGTTTAATACATTATATATGTATAAGTAAAATATCATTCTTACTGTTAGTAGACCTCATTCGCGAAGCTGGTCTATAAGGGGTGTTTAAGGAAAGCGACCTATAAAATGACCGTCATTGGGTATCCATTCTTACCCACCACACTCTTGACTAGTGGAGGGTCATTAGCCGAACGGATTTGATAGGAAATTTAATCTTAGTTACTTAGGAAAAATGTGAATTTGATGCTAACCCATGAAATTCCATATTGCACCTTATTCATCGTTAATGGAGCGTATGTGGTTAACCGGCACACTAATATGGGACTAATGAAGGATAGCTATGGGTAGCTCGTAGTTTGTCATAGATCAATGCAGCGTGTGTGGTTAACCGACACATTGATTAGGTGATAAATGACTTCGAGAGTACCAAGCTAATTTGCATGGTTATTCACACCTTGTTTGTGATCATCGGCACCCCAGTCACAAACTTGAAGGGTTTAATCGAGATTAGACATGTCATTGAAAATTTTCAATGAATCACAAAGAATCTAGGAATTTCAATTCATTTAAAACCTAATGCTCTTTTTCGTTTTTCATGGTGGAAATTGGTAAATCGTCATTTGCCTACCTTCACATATTTTACAATTGGATTACAGCATCCCTCTTCCAAATTGTAGAATATTGTGTTTGGTCCTATCCTTAATATTTCATTTTGGGTGTTATATTAAGGACTTAAATCAACTAACTTGAATTTCTCCCCTTATAGATGTCTAGGTCAGATAACTATGGTCTGCCTTATCCTATTGGAAAAAGCTTTCCACATGAAGATGATATTCCATAATATCATACTTCACTTCCTCCGCCTCCTCCAATAATTCTCCCTGACCCACATGTTCGTTGACTTGAAAAGTTCAAGGTCACTCAAGCTATATTGGCAAGCAAACTTGAAGATAGAAGGTTTGTGTGTGCACATGACTTGGAGATGAAGTCACACATTGACAGGATGGGAATGTTAGGATTCGTTGTGTCATGGAAGTTGGTTGTTGACTTGGTTCTTCATTCACTTCCTAAGTTATATAGTGAGTTCCCTAAAGATTACTATATGACATATCGCGACGTGATCCTTATCGATCTTACCTATTTGCTAATTGCTACTGAATCAGAGTTGATTTGGCGCAATGGTCAAGAAAATTTGATTGGAAGATCTACTTCCCAAACTTCCATGGACATTGACAATGGAAACATTAGAAGTCCAGAAAAGTCTTATCCTCCCTAATGGAAAGGGATCGACCATGGTCAAGCCATTTGACCAAATGGTAAAGAGAAAGGCTAAGTCTGATATTGTCCCGTATGCCATTCTTAAAGAGTCTGTTTGCTTTTATTGCCAAGAGAAGGGGCATTTGATGCAGAGCTACCATATCTACTTAAAGGATCCTAAAGATGGTAAAGTCAAAGTGTTTGACTCTGCTTCAGGTAAGACCACTATCTAATTCTATTAAGTTCCTACTTATGGATTCTTAATAACATCATGTGATAAGATTACATTTTGATGTTTTGTAGGATCGAATAAGAGAAAGGAAGCTTAAATAAAGAGCAAGTTGAGTCTGATTGTGAAGAGCTGGATTTTGATTGCATGATTCGATGATCGGTATTTTGAGCTGGTGCTTAGGAGTTATGATAGATTGCTTAGGAATATTTAGAAACATAGTTTTCATATGTACTGGCATTGTAAGGACAAGTTTTCCGCATTTTATGAATAAATTTTTCCTTACAATGGCATTTGTGAAAATTGATGTTTGTATGTTTCTATTTTTATCAATATGGATTTGATTCTTTCGTTTGTGGTAGTGTCTAAATTTACCAAATAAGGAAAGATTTTCATCACTAAGTTTCAATTGGACAGAAGCTTGGAATCATGCAACTTGTATTGTATGATGAATGAGAACCTTCATCTTTAGGAAATTAAGACTAATTCCTTACTGACATATAGATGTGAGTCAAGTATAGGACTAGGGGATCTAGTACACTTTGTTGTGCACTGGTCAGGTCCACCACAAAGATCGATAAGACTATTTGTCATGATTTACTAATGGTTCAGTAAATATGGTTATGCTTACAAGGTTAAGTGTAATTCTAATACATTGAAAATATTCAAAGTATAGCCGAATGAATAAGAAGAATCAAATTTGGCAGAAAGATAAAAAAAAAAAAGTTTCTCCAATCTGAAAGGAAAGGAGAGTACTTTAGTATCATGTTTTATGATCATCTTAATGATTATGAAAACCACATCACATTTGATCCTCTAAGGACACCAAAATGTATTTGTATGGCTAAGAAGAGGAATCGGGAATTGTTGAAATGGTTAAATCAATTAAGGTGAGTCATACTTCGTTCTAAACTCAAGTCCTAGAGTCATTCGCCAAAATTATGGTGACATGTCTTAAGTAGGTTTAAACACATCATGAAAAGTGGAGTGGAAAAGTTTTCTTGCTCTTGCACATTGGATATTGGTAGTTGTGATGTTTAGATAAGACAAAGACCAACTAAGACCAATTGATTGAAGTGTTAATCTTGATAAGAAACCGCACTAACTCTTGAACATTTTTTTTTCAAGGAATGTTTCTTGACAAAAGAATCTTATATGTCAAGAGGTCATTGGGAGTCTTAAAGGCCTTGGAAAGCTTCAAGAACTAATCAAGAGTAAACCTATTGTTAATCACTAGCACACGACTTAAGGTTTGTAACCTATCGTGTTGACATATTCTTGTTTTTGTGCCCATTCCAGTTAAAGTTGACTATGCATGTGAGTTCTATGAGTTCTCAGTTGCTTGCATAAGGCAAAGCACCTTGATCAATGAAAGTTCATTAATCAATAAGGGTGAGCTGCTTAACAACTTGGAAGACATGGTAGGCCCTTGTGCTGCCAAGTGGCAAGAAATTAAGATTGAACAAGTTCAGTCTATATGAGGTTGAGTTTGTCAAAGACCTTATCCTATGATAATGGTTGGAAATAACAAATTCACTTGGATAGGAACAGATACATCATAAAAGCTAAGTGACATAAGGTTTCTCTCCAATTCATGAAAATGATTCTGAGGAAACACTTTCACTAAGTAGATTTTAAGGAGATAGTAGTTGTGTTAATTGCGTTCTCAAACTCGATTATGATTACGACATCCCTCTACATAGTTCGAATTGTGAAAAATGGAAAATAGTTTGAACATTCGTAACTTATTGTTGTAAGTTCTGAAATAGTTTAGACACACATATGGGCTTTCTAATAAAAGGTGTTTGAGCTTAGATAAAGGCTTATCGAAGCATCTCGTATCAGAAATATGAACTTTGGTATGAAATTCAATAAATTATTGATTTCTAGAAGTCCAACTAATTTTGGATACATGTCAAAGATAATGGGAGCATAAGTGTTATGCTAGTAAGAATATAATTATCATGATAGTGGGAGCATGATTATTATGTGAAGTGTTGCAAGTTAGCAATACTTGTTATAGGAAACAAAGTTTAAGAATTTGCAAAGTTGAAAAAATTTGAAAAGTTGTTTCGCTATAGTAAGGGAGAGGATACTTATACTTTTTTTCAAACTCTAAAAGTTTATATTGAAGTATTAATCAAACTTAGTCATGGATATAGGAATACCATGTTGAAATATTTCAACATTGGAAATTCTATATATGGAAACTGAAGGGTTTTGAGCACTCTAACAACCTTATGGTGCACATGCAACCCTAGACGCTTTGGATCTATGGTTTCTCTAATTATACATGCAATTTGATTTTCCAAAGCATACATCCTAACTAGCATACAATTTGACAATTGAACAACAACATAACTAGTTAGATCTCTTAGTAGGACTTGTAGTTCTTGGCCTTCAAAAGCTTTAGCACCTCAAATATGATGCCTCTAATGTGTCACAAACACCAAGTGCAAAAGGAGGCTTGAGAGAATAAGTTGCTTAGCTCAAAATGAATATCAAAATCTAAGAATGATAAGTGTAACCGATTTTGGCTCTAGGGGTGTCTATTTATAGTGTGGCAAGTGCAAGGGTTACATTCATGCAAACCCTAATGCATAATGACTATTCATCTTACTTAGGATCCATGGTTTAACCTCCATGGACTATCCATGTTGGTTTAGCCCACCTAAAAAACCATGGATCATTGGCCCACACTATAAGAATCAATGATTTACCAAATCAGTCCCTGTATATTTAATTAGTCTCTTTTAATCAATAAATTAATTCTAAATTAATTCTTGATCAATACTAATTAAATAATATGATTTCATATTAATATATTATACTTGTAATATATTAACAAATCACAAATAACCTTATTCTCAAAAGTCCATCCTATCAATTTGCATTGATGAGGGCAACCCAAAAGGACCATGCTACTCTTGGGTCAAGTACATACCAATTATAGTTATGGGCTTAGACACCTAATCCAACAGTTTCCCAATTGGATAAGTCTAATAACTATAACTGCAAGTATGACTCAAACCGACTAGCAATCATAGCTCTAAAAAGTCGTTGTCGAACTCTGACCCAGTTAGTGGCGCGTACTTTAGATAAGGGATCTTATAATCCTCTGTTCTTCAAGATATCAACTGGACAAATACATGGAACAATGTCATACTTATTGTCTAGCAGTTTGTTTCTCGGATTTTGATTTGTTTGACAAAGAACTTAATTGAACACATCAATTTAGTACCGATCGAGCCCGACACATAAGTCAAAACAAAATCATCGAGGGGCACAAGATATCGCTTTTAATCCCCCAATAATTAAAAGGAATAGATAAACTTCGAAATTATATGCTTGTGCTAACTATTCATCAAATCATACACACCATTGTAGTTTATAACATCAAGTTACTGATGCGTTTTTGCACTATCAATGTACAACCAACTTATAGTCAACAACTCATATATCTTGGTTTGAAGGCTTATACGATACTATCATCTCATGATCACTCGAGATAAATTCCCTGAAGTGATTCAAGTGAGTGTGGGTTTAATCCAATACTCAGACCTTATGAGCACTCATGAATGTTCTAGAAAACTTTTGCTATGTCTAATGCACTTCAAACAATATACAAGCCAAATTCATGACAGTCTTGCCTCAATACCTACTTCCAAAGTATGATCGATTGCGGATAGTTTGAATACTATAATTATTCTGGAAGTCAAAACATGCAAAATGAAACAATACTAAACAATTGACACAAGATAGTAACTTTACTCATAAATAAAAAAACAATCAAATGTCAATTACATTTTATCTATTACAAGTTTCAAGATAGCTATCTAATCATTAAAACTAATATCATCCTTCAGCCCAATATGTCTTGCATGCTACAAATGCTTAACTCTACTCAGTCCCTTCGTGAGGGGATCTGTTGGGTTCTCATCTGATGATACCCTCTTTACGAAGAGGAGTCTTTCTCCCACTCGCTGTCTTATGAAGTGATATTTCCTGTCGATGTGCTTGGATCTGCCATGATCCCTTTGTTCCTTGGTTAAGGAAACCGCACCCTCATTGTCATAGAAAATCTCCATAGGCTCCTTTATAGTTGGTACAACTCCAAGGTCTCTAATGAAGTTCTACAGCCATATCACTTCCTTCGACGCTTTGCTTGCTGCTATGTACTCTGATCGCACGTTGAATCATTTATAGTCTCCTGTTTGGAACTTTTCCAAGTTATTAATCCTCCATTCAGGATAAAAACCCAGCCTGACTGAGAGCGGAAATTATCTCTATCGGTCTGAAAGCTGGCATTACTATACCCTGTGACTCTTAAGTCATCACTCCGACCAAGAGTAAGGACCCAGTACTTAGTCCTGCGTAGGTACTTAAGAATATTCTTTACCGCAGTCCAGTGAGCTTTACAAGGATTTCCTTGAGATTTGCTGAACATGCTCAAAGCAAAGGCCACATCAGGGCGAGTACAAGTCATCGCATACATGATCGAGCGAACTACGGAAGCATATGGTACTCGACTCATCTCAGCTATCTCATCGTCTGTACTCGGACTCTGAGTCTTACTTAGTTTGGTATTGCCTTGGATGGGTAAGTTACCTTTCTTGGAATTCTCCATGCTGAATCCTTTCAACACCTTGTCCAAGTAGGTACTTTGATCAAGTCCAAATAGTCTTTTACTCCTGTTTCTCAATATGCTTATCCCTAGGATGTAAGCATCTTCTTCAAGGTCCTTCATATCGAAACACCTCCCAAGCCAGGACTTAACCTCCTGCAAGGTCGGAATGTCATTTCCTATGAGTAGTATGTCATCCACATACAACACAGAAAGCTAACTGTACTCCCACTATCTTGACATACACACAGGACTCATCCTCGCTTCTCGAAAATCCAGACTCTTTGAATTTCTCATCGAAACAAAGATTCCATCTGTGAGATGCTTGTTTCAATCCATAAATAGATTTCTCAAGCTTACATGCTTGTTTCAATCCATAAATAGATTTCTCAAGCCTCACAACCCCAAATCTTTATGTGTGCTAACGAGGGAACCTTCCATGTTCACATCTCATGAGGAGTTTTGGTAACCTTCTTAGTTGGGACTAGACTATGGATATAGGCGGCAGTCTCTAAGGCATACCCCCATAATGAGATAGGTAACGAAGCTCGACTCATCTTGGAATGAAACATGTCCAACATGGTTCGATTGTGCCTCTCAGCCACACCATTAAGTTGTGGTGTCCTAGGTTACGTCAATTGTGAAACAATCTCACATTCCTTAAGATAGTCTTGGAACTCGATACTAAGATACTCACCACCGCGATCAGATCAGAACATCTTTATCTTCCTGCCCATCTGATTCTCCACTTCTTGTTTAAACTCTTTGAATCTTTCAAAGGTTTCTGACTTATGTTTGATTAAGTAGATATACCATATCTGCTTAATCATCAATAAAAGTCACATACAAGCGGTTAGCATCCCTTCTAGCGGTTCTGAAAGGTCCACAGACATCAGTGTGTATGAGATCCAACAAATCTTCACCCCTTTCACAAGTACCAGTGAAGGGTGACTTGGTCATCTTTCTAAGTAAACAAGATTCGCAAGTGTCATCCGACCTTAAGTCGAACGACTCTAAGACTCCAGCCTTTTGGAGTTAGCCTATGAGCTTCTTGCTGACATGTCCAAGACGACAATGTCACAAGCATGCCTTATCCAAATCATTGGAAGAATCAATGTACAACACATTATTTCCTAAGTTATCTACAACCATCACAGTTTCATATACACCATTACAAGGCAATACTTTAAAGTAAAAAATACCATTAAAAAAAAAGATTAATAGCACCAAGTTCATTATCAAATGAAAAACTAAAACCTTGTTTATATAAACCATGAAAGGAAATAATATTTCTCTCCATATCAGACGAGTAGCAACAATTATTCAAATCTAATTCTAACCCACTACTAAGAAATCTGAGGGAAGGTGTATGATTTTGATAAAGTTTTATCAAAACAATCTAGTATCAGAAATCTAAACTTTGGTAAGAAAGTCAGCTGATTTCTGAGTACATGTCAAAGCTAATGGGAGCATAAGTGTTATGCTAATAATCATCATGTTAGTGGGAGCATGATAATTATGATAAGTATTGCAAGTTAGCAATGTTAATTATAGAAAACAAAAGTTTCAATTGGGAAAGAGTTGTTTTGCTATAATTAAGGGAGAGGAAATTATACTTCATCTCAAATCTATAAGCTTAGATCGTGAGGTTTTAATCATTTAGTCAAGGATATATATGAATTTCATGTTGGAATGGCTCAACATAAGGAAATTTTGTATATGAGTCCATTATTTGCGTTCTAAAATTCGATTATGATTACGGCATCCCTTTTCATAATCTGAATTATGAGATCTAGGCAAATAGAAATGGAAATGTTATAGCAAAAGACTGGTTTAGTCTTTATGTGAGACATCATGAATCGTGTCCCATATGCTTCGGATATAGGATCGATTACATGTGCTATATTCATCCTTTCTAAAATTTTCCAAATGCCTGGGGCATTAAAAAGGGAAAAGGTTTAGAACTGGACATGACTAAAAGGATTAAACAATTGTCGGGGACAATCTAAGGTTTACCAAAGATTGGTTGCTCAAGGACAGTTGGAAGTATAGTGATAATTCTGGAAGGACCATATTGACATAATCTGTAAGGAGGCAACTCTTGTTCAGAAGTGATAGTCAAAATGGAATCTGGAAATGTTTCAAAGTTAGAATTTTCAATCTGTGTAAGATTAAGGAAACTTAATGCAAGAAGGATGTTTCCAAGGAGTTGATCTCCTTTGGAATGCTCTGTAATGTTTGTTGTCAAGTCTTTGTGACTTTGTGCATAATCATTACAAGAGGATCAATGCATATAAGTTTAGAATCTAACAGATTTTAGTAAATGACATGAATTTGGAATTCTTGTATTTGCAGTAAGGATTTGGGAGTGTGAAATGAGAATCATTAAAGTTATGTTCAATGGATCTAGTTCACAAAGTAAAGATCATAGACAAACATAGTATGCATACTTGGTGTATGGCATGACTAGTGTTTAGAAAACATAGTGTACATGCTTCGAGCATGGGACAACTATTGTTTTAAATTCAAGAATAACGTTGATAGCTGAAACAATATACAATGAATAATGTGTAATCATATGGTGATAAATAAAAGGTGTTTTATTTATGTTCATAGGTTTTGATACCATATTGGATTCAATTATTATTGTGTTTCACTTTGCATGTTTTGACTTCCCGAATAAACTGGGTTATTCTTCCGTAATGACTAAGTTATTCAAACCATCCACCGCTGGTCATATGTTGGAAGTAGATATGAATTAAGACTGTCATGGGTTGGCTTGTAGAGGTCTAAGGTGTTGGACAAAGGGCTACAACACTCATGAGTGCTCATAAGTTTTGAGTATTGGATTCAACCCGCGCTCATTGCAATCACTTCATGGATTTTATCACGAGTGATCATGATACGATAATATCTTATATTCTTCAAACCTAGAGATATGAGTTGTTACTATGAGTTGGTTGTACATTGATTTCACAAAAACGCATTCGGTAACTCGGTGTTATAAAACGTGCCTTTGTGTATGATTCAACAAATAGTAGAACAAGCCATATGAGTCGAAGTTTATCCATTCCTATTTCCTTCGGGATAAAAGCGATATCTGTGGGCCCCTCGATGATTTGATGATGACAAATGGAAGTGCTCGGCCGGGCCAGGACTGATTTGATTTGTTCAATTAGTCAGTCGTCATAAATCGAAAATCGGGAAACAACAAATGGACAGAGAGAATGATTATAATCCATGTCTCAGTCCATATGATATCTAGAATGGAGGAATATATGATCCCTTATCTAATGGACAAGTCATTGACAAAGGTCAAAGTTCATCTACAAGGTCAGAGTTCGACAGAAGCTTTTGAGAGTTACGATTGCCAGTCGGTTCCTGAAGTCATACGCAATATTATTTTTAGACTTATCCAAGTGGGAGACTGTTGGATTAATGTCTAAGTCCATAACTATAATTGGTAAGACTTGACCCGACCCGGCATGGTCCATTTGGGTTGCATGGCATCATGCACTTGGATAGACTATAATGAGAGAAATAAGACACTTATGGTTATTAATATATTATAAGTTCTAGTATATTAATAATAAGAATAATAAGATTATTTAATTAGTATTGATCAAGAATTAATCTAGGATTAATTAAGTGATCAAAAGAAGACTAATTAAATATATGGGTTGATTGTGTAAATCATCCATACTTGTATAGTGGGCTAATGCTCCATGGATAATCAAGTTGGGCTAAACCATAGGATGGTCCATGGATGCTCCATGGTGTATTTGAACCCATGGATCCAAGGAAATGGAAAGTCATGACAATTAGGGTTTACCCTAATTGTAACACTATTTAAAGATCTTATTCTTGACCAAAATCGGCCACTAGAGTGAGTAATAGAAGGGCTAGCCGATTTCATGAAGTGTAGATTTCTCTCAAGTTATTCCAAGTGTATTTGGTGTTGTGTGAACCATTTGAGGTGTCACACTTGGGGAACTAGGCACTCAAGCTTCATGAAGACTTTCTACATCAAAGAGGTATGTATTCTATCTTGTTATATTCATTATTTTATATGCTAGATTAGGATAATACCTTGGAAGTTCTTATTTGCATGTATAATAGAGAAAACATAGATCCAAGGTATTTAGGGTTGCATGTACACTTAGGAGTGTTAGAATGCTCAAAACCCAACACCTGTTGCATCTAATACAGTGGAGTTCCCGACAGACACCATGATGATGGTAGTTGCACTTGCCGCAGTGGGGAAGGTCTCCTAGGTATGGTCTGCTTGAAGTCGGGAGGGAAGGGTTGACATGGGTTGCTTCAGCTCGTTGCCCTTCGGAGGGTCCTTGGGCCGAGGTAGTTCCCTCCTCCATCTTGAGTTTTCTCTTTAGTGGGTTCGGTGAAGGTTCTTGGGTGACTGGGTATGAAAGTGTTGGTTGCTGCTGTCCATCGCCAGGATTGGAAATCCCGACAGGGCCCTTGCTAACATTGGCGGTGTTAGCATTCAGGTGAGCTATGACAGCTGCTACGGCTGCTGAGACTGCAGCTTGGAACGTAGCTTCATCGAATAAGAGAGCAGGTTTCTTGCTTGTGGATTGGTTACGCTTCTTTGGTGGCATGGTTTTCCTACACGGAAAGGAATACAAGGTAACGAGAGACGATGGTTAACCTTGGACATTTCTGTCCTGAACGTATTAGGCATAAATTTTTCCCGTGCCTTGGGTACTGGTCATCTGAGTGTCGACCTACATCCCTATGATGTAGTCCTGCTAATCGAAGTGGGTGTATGAGTATCGAAAATAGGCCATAAGATGCGAGTCGTTCCTACTAAGTTACCTTTATACTGGGAAAGGTTTCACTCTCCGGCCTGGAGAGATTTGAGAACAGTTCGGAACGAAACTGCAGAAAGAGAGGCTCACAAGGGAAAATGACTAAATTCTCTCAATAGAGATGCGGGAATCCACCCTAATCGTGTATCTGGAAACGGGAAACGACGATTTACCTAACACATAGCGTGAGTAGTGTAACCACTAAATCACTAAATTGTATTATTTTATGGGTGTATTAGCGTGACGCACACGAGGAAAAGACAATTCCCGGGTTCCATGTACTGGCTCCCTCGGTCTGCCTCGTATCTTTGACAGGAATCAGCGTTGGTTTCCTTCGGGTAGTTTCCTAGGGCTCACTTCTCGTATGGACATATTGAATTTCTACTCCGCCTTCCTTCTGATTCCAACTCTGGGTGTCATCACATCATGATGGATGACTGGGAATTTCCGAAGTTTAGGCGAGTTTCTCACCGATGTCCCTAAAAGATATAGGCACTTGGTGAATTCAATAGTCCCAACCCAGTTCATTTATTTCCGAACTGGAAATCTTCTCAATGAACTTCTTCGGGGTCAGACTCAACTCTTCTGTTAAGCACTGAAGTGGATAGGGTTGTCTACGGGGTTCGCGCGAGAATGGAAATGTCTAAAGAATCCTAAGAGATTATTAACATTTCACTGTATGATCCATATCGAGTCTTGCTATGATTACACAGGGTATACAAATCATATATAACTTAGATCCGATAGGCCTTCGAATATGTGATACTACTCTATATCCACATCCCAACGAGGAAAAGGAAGTAGAGCGAAACCACACATTCTTAGCCTATGGGGTCCTTATTATATATAACCTTGGGAGTACACCCTCTGTAGTCGTAGGTATATCAATAATGATCTTTTTAGTTATTCACGCAAGGTTGTTTATGTTTCCTAAAATACCCTTATGGTATTTTAATTCTTGTTTGTTTCTTATCTTCTGAGTTTCATTCTGGGATTAGTGTGGATCTTTTAGTGTTCTAAAATACTCCTATAGTATTTTTTTTAACTTTATGTTTGGCTCTAGCATTCCTAGTTGGTAAGTTTCAGACTTGTTGTACACCACTATCACTCCCAAGCACACGTTCATCGCATCTCGAATAAATGTAGTTGATCAGGTTACATTTATTCCAGCTTACGACTACATAACTGCCCAGGTTTGACTGTAGTGCTCAACATCCGAAGACTTTTATTATTGTTCTTCTTGTGATACTTTTGTTCGAGTGTTTAGATTCAGGATGTTATTATACTTTGGTAAAATATGGTTATATTTTAAAGTATAATTCTTGGTCAGAGTATTTTATCCCTTTGTGTTTATAGGTTGTATATCTTTTATGAATTGATATACTTAGCTCACTATAAACAATGCTCTGATACCAATCTGTCACACCCCAAAACCGGAACGGGGGAAACGTTCTGGGGTGGATTACGTCATGTCAAGTATCACAACACATGCATTATAGTAATCAAAGTACAACAAAACATTGCATTAATAGTAATAATTTTACACGGTTACTTTGCAATACTTCAAAGTAATACAAGTAATAGAATAAATACAGTGTGGTACTAAGCTATCTTCATCAACAGCTCCGGTGGTGTACCTATCTAATGCTAACCTGAGAATACAAGTTATTTGAAAAGCGAGTATCAGCATTTTTACAAATGCTGGTGAGTTCATAAGCATTCAGTGTCATTTATTTGAATAACTTTAATAAGTAGTAGTTTAAGTGTTTACAGTGCATTAGAGTTCTTTCCAGAAAATCCTATATTTTCTTTAATAAAGCAGCCTTCTACCAAGTTTGGTCAGTGTTATGTGGTAAAAAGTAGTTTTTCCTAAATTGTTATCATTATCAAAATACTGAACTTGATTGTTGAGGAAAGCAAACGACATCAGGGAATAACATATGCCTCAGCAGTGAGGACTGCTGACTAAGACAAGGAATCATAGACTCCAGGAAAGTATCGAACAAACGACACGCCTGGTTCATTCTAACAAATGGAGGCACATACCCTAGAAGGTACCAAATGAAAGGTATAGCTGGTAAGGTCTAAAACAGTGAATATAGACCCCAGACAGTATCAATTGAAAGATACGTCTTGTAAGGTAAAAACAGAGAAAACAAACCCCAGACAGTATCAAACGAAAGATACGTCTTGTAAGGTCAAAACAGAGAAAACAGACCCCAGACAGTATCAAATGAAAGATACGTCTTGTAAGGTCAAAATAGTGTGACTCTGAAATAAATTACCAGCATACAGTGTAGATTGCTGGCGAAATACCGTTACCTTAAGGCCAAAGAATTATAAGGTAACCCGGGATACTCGTAACCATACTGACTAGAGTACCAGACGCCCTACAAGCGTCTAAAATATGACATTTGTCACCCGTTGGCTAGGTAGGCCGGGACTGTAGCTAGCAGTCTGGGTGCGGGGCTGTCAATCCCGTATAGATCTATACACACAATGTCCGCTCTCCCTACAGGAGATTCTGGTTACCAACTAGACGACGGAGAAGGCCGTATCCTGAAGATGCATCCCAAATAGTGGGTAGAGACTTCCAAATAGTGGGTAGTGTGTAAGTGCTGAACGAGAGGTAGAGACTTCCAAATAGTGGGTAGTGTGTAAGTGCTGAACTAGAGGTAGAGACTTCCAAATAGTGGGTAGTGTGTTTCTAATGTAAGTGTAGACTTGAGGTAGAGACTCTTAACTGAACTGACTAGAGAATTCCTGTATGCCCATACTCATATACATAATATATAAATAATAAATCAAACGACCTTCGGACGGCCATCCGATCCCACCAGACCACATCTCAACAAAGAAAAGGAAATAGGGCGGACGAGCCTTCCTAAGTCTTTCAATCATTATTTATATGTACCTATACAAGCACAGACATACATCTAACTACGATTGAGTGTGTATCAAGTAGAAGTGATTCCCGTGAAGTAGGAGTGTCTAACAAGTGAAGTACGAGCGGTCGCAAGTGAAGTAGGAGTGTCGAACAAGTATAAGCGTATCACGAAGTAGAGACGACAATAAGTGAAGTAAGAGCGTCTATCAGGTATAAGCGACTACAAGTATAAGCGATATAGAGAAAATAACCGGTATAATCGTATCACGAAGGAAATGCGTTATCAAGTAGGAGTTTTAAATAAGTAAAAGCGAAGCGGCGGTATCTAACAAGTAAAAGCATACGTCGTGAAAGGGAAACTTTGATGAAAAACCTTTATACTCGGAGAAAATCACAATTTGTATTCTTTTGTAAAATATGTTTGAAAATCTTTGAAAATCTTTCATAAACCAGCTTAGAATGAATTTAGGTAAAACAGTATAAGTAAGAGTTTTGAAACAATTGAAAACCATTATAGTGTCGTACTCGGTAAAACAGTGTACAATGGTAAAATCTTGTGCATGTTGGTTATCAATCACATGTGATTGATATGATAACTGGCATGTTTAACTTGTATTCCCCCCTATAAAACATGTAAAAACATAAAAAGGTTCATTCAGGGGTATGAACTCACCTGGTGTAAGTAGGTCCGACGAAGGTGCCGTTTGGGCGTTCGGTGTCACGTAAGGACTCGAACACACACAATGACCTATTTAACATATGATAACATATGTTCACATACAATTAGTATATTTAATACTAATTAAACAAGTATACGCGCTCAAAGGAGCGGAAAACACTTTGGTTAAGTGTTTGGGGTGTCCCGGGTAGCGTCTAGAGGTGTGTATGGCTTAGGAATGGAGTTTACTAACCGAGAGTAAACTCCCAAAGCTATGTTTACGGCCCAGGGACATCTCACCATGAGTTTACGGCCGTAAACTCATGGTGAGGGGTTCTAGTGTGTTTTAAGGCTCTATCTTGTTAGTGGAATTTTTCTAAGTCCAATTCCAAAAGGCATGAGTGGGTTTAAGGCTTCTAAGGGCTCCATCATGGAGTTTACGGCCCATGAACCACTCCTAATGGAGTTCACAGCCGTGAACTCCTATATCATGGATTTAATGAAGTTTTAAGCCCTTAAATCATTCCTAGCATTTTATAAAAATAGTCTAAGGCCATTTGGGGGGCAAAAACCACATTTGGTTATGTTTTGGGGAGTTTACGGTCCTAGTTTATGCTTGGGCCGTAAACTCCATTTTGTCCCTCAAAATGTGATGCTTTATGGCGCTAAGCATTTCCTAGGATCATATCTAAATTCTATCATGCCTTAGATGGGTTTTTGGGACCATTTAACATGGAAATTGGGTGTTTACGGCCTAAGCATAAGCTTGGGCCGTAAACCCTCTTTTAGGTCCTAAAAACTTGTGTTTTGGTGTCCAAACTCATCTAGGTATATCCCTTAATTAGCATGCAAGCCTAAGGGAAGGAAAAATTGGGGTTTGGCCAAGTTTTGGGGTGTTTACGGCCTAAGGAGCTTCTTAGGCCGTAAACTCCTTGTTTGCCCCTCATTCTTATGATTTTCTAGATATAAACACTTAGATGTATGATTAGAACAAGCTAGGGCAAGCGGACTTACGATTTGGAAGCGTTTGGTTGCGGATTCGGGGCGAAAACGAGTCTAGAGAGAGAGAGTGGAAAAGCTCCAAATGGAGTTTACTCCCCTTTATATATGGGTGGGAGTTGGAGCTCAGTGGAATTCTACCCAATACTGCCGTTAAACGGGGCTTTTGGTCGCGCCCGATTTAGTGGTCGTAATAATAAAAACTAACTTTTTCAATTAAATGGAAATATGTATTATGTGTTTTTATTTCCTTTTATCACGACTTAACGGCATATTAAACATAAACAACTGAAATGTTTATTTAATTGACGATCTCTAATTAACGGAACTTTTATACAGTGGAATATTTCGTTAACGGTAACGGGGTAATGTAACAGAATAACTTTGGGTTGTCACATAGGTGTCTAAGCCCATAACTATAATTGATATGTACTTGATCCGAGAGTAGCATGGTCCATTTAGGTTGCATATCATCAGGACAATTTGTTAGGATGGACTTTTGAGAAGAGGTTATTTATGGTTTATTAATATATTATAAGTTCTAATATATTAATATGAAATCATGTGAATTAATTAGTATTGATCAAGAATTAGTTTGGAATTAATTTAGTGATCAAAAGAGACTAATTAAATCAATAGGGACTAATTGTGTAAATTATTTATATTTATATGTTGGGCTTATGATCCATGTTGGACTAAGTTAATGTATGGATACATAAAGAGTTGGGCCACATGAACCATGGATCATAAACCTATGGGTATGGATTAGGGTTAACCCATGACCCTTGGAATCCCACATATAAATATGTGACTCCATAGCCAAAATAAGATACTACTAGTTCTTGGAGTTCATGGACGATTTTGGGTTCAAGATTCTCTCTCAAAATGTCATCCTTTGTCCTAGATGTGTTGTGATTCCATTTGAGGCATTCACACTATTGGTGCTAAATTCTTAAAGGCCAATTACATCAAGGGCAACAAGCTATAACAAAAGGTATGTTATCTAACTTTTTTTATTACACAAGTATCAAAGTTTTGTATTCTAGTTAGGGTAATACCTTGGAAAATGAAGGTTTGCATGTATCATAGAGAAAACATAGATCCAAGGTATTTAGGGTTGCATGTACACCTTAGGAGTGTTAGAATGCTCAAAACCCTTCAAACCTGACTCGTCGAGTTGGTATGTTACTGAGTGGACTCGTCGAGTCAGCCAGTGGACTCGACGAGTTCATCAGTCAGAAGCCAGAAAATCGATTTTTTCAAGTTGAAAATTTAATAAGCATCAAGTATAACAGAAAACAAACCTAGTCTCTGATACCACTGAAGTGTTTTGAGCACGCTAACAACCTTATGGTGCACATGCAACCCTAGATGCTTTGAATCTATGTTTTCTCTAATTATACATGCAATTTGATTTTCCAAAGCATACATCCTAACTAGCATACAATTTGACAATTTAACAACATAACTAGTTAGACAACTTACCTCTTAGTAGGACTTGTAGTTCTTTGCCTTCAAAAGCTTTCGCGCCTCAAATGTGATGCATCTAATGTGTCATAAACACCAAGTGCAAAAGGAGGCTTGTGAGAATAAGTTTCTTAGCTCAAAATCAATATCAAACTCTAAGAATGATAGGTGTAACTAATTTTGGCTCTAAGGGTATCTATTTATAGTGTGGCAAGTGCTAGGGTTACATCCATGCAAACCCTAATGCATCATGACTCTTCATCTTACTTAGGCTCCATAGGTTAACCTCCATGGACTATCCATGTTGGTTTAGCCCACCCAAATAACCTGGATCATTGACCCACACTATAAAAATCATTGATTTACCAAATTAGTCTTCGTATATTTAATTAGTCTCTTTTTATCAATAACAGCTTTATGTCTTTTTATCTTTTTTCTTTTTTTGCTAAATACAATATTTTTTGTTAAATAAAGTTGTTAAATACAATATTTTATTGCAATTTATTTTCCATTGTTTCTGTTATTTTCTTTTTCTTATGTACTTTTTATTTATTTTTTTCATTTATTTATTAAAATTAGAAAAAAAAACACACACACACAACTTTCTTCTCGAGAAATAACATTGTTAACTGTGGTAATAATATGTTAACTCAAAAATCTTCACATTGGACAATTTTTTCAAATGTCTGTGGCTACTAACACAAAAAAACTCAATGCCACAAACCGGTAACAATGTCGTTCTATAAGATTTTCGGTGGTTCTTGGCACTAAAACCCCTTAATTACTAAATAATACTAGGAAAATGTAGTTGTTAATGTGAGTATCCTAGTTTTAAACATATTAGTTTATTTAATGGTGAAATCACATGATGTTCTCTGTTTGTTTGAGATTGCGGAGATAGAGAATTTTTTATCAATAATTATCTTCAATGGGGATTGAAAAAATGAAGAGTCAAAGGAAGGACGTGTGGGTATTTGGTTTGCGGTGGCTCTCAAACAAACAAAAAAAATCAGGAAATGTCAATATTAATAAGAACAAATTATTGAAATCATACTCTCCCCTTGGTTCCTAACTTTTTTTACATTTTATTTTGTTGTGTTGTTGTCCCAAACTAACATAAAAAGACAATTTTGTCTTTTCTAATTTATTTTTCAATTATTTTTATTATTGGTTTTATGTTTATTAATAATAAAATAAAATAGGCTCACTCTAGCACCACCACCACCCTATGTCTTTCCTCTATGTCTTTCCTTCTTCCACTACTGGAAAACCACCTCCCTCCCTTCTCCTCCTCCCATCACTGGAAACCACCTCCATCAATCTCTCATCTTGAACTACCTCGCTCGTCGGAACTAAATCTCTCCACTGGAAGTGACAATCGTGTCGTGTCGTGTCGAAATAGTAAACGGGTTAATAGTGCTTAACTCTAACCCGACTCGTTTAATTAACGTGTCGTGTCGTGTCAACTCGTTTATTTTCGGGCTGAGTTCGTGCCGGGTTTCATGTTAGGGGTATACCTTAAAATATGTTGTGTCATGTGAGGTTGAAACACTAAACATATTGAAAGCGTAGGAGTTAGATAGGAAAAAATAATAGTTGGGAGGCGGAATAGATAAAGTCACAACAAGTTCAGATGACAAAATGAAAATAGTAGGAGTCGGGGAGGATGAAGTTGAGATCATGATGATGAGATAGTGGTCAAATGGACTATGTAGTTTGGGTGAGAACAGAAAAACTAAAAAATGAATTCTTGATGTAGACGGCTAAGTCATTTCTATATGACAAAACGACTCAATCTAAAGGTTTTTTTTATTGTTTTGGTTTTGGACATTTCTAGATTATTTAAAGAATTCAAATAACACACATGTAAATAAATTGGTTAACTTTTAGTCATATTCGAGTTGAAATTTTCAACACTAACCTTACCCGTTTAATTTTCGTGTCGTGTTGTGTTAACCATTTATTCAAACGAATTGAAATATCTTACCCAAACTTGTTTATTTCGTGGCTAGTTTCGTTTCGTGTCGATTCTTACCACCTCTACTCTCCATCATAGTTGCCATGGTGGTTGTTTCCTTCCACATCCGCAAGTGGAGCATGGTGTCGGAACCACCTCAAATTATCGTCCCTATTTCTTTTAATACACATTGGTTTCATCCCCACTATTCCCTATACCCAATACTACCCCCACCCCTAGCACCTTTAAGCTTTAATGTTTCCCTATTCCCAAGCCTTTCTTTTTCCCTAGACATCTCTCAACTCCGACAACACAACCCAATGAAAACCAAAACTTCACTGTTGCCATTGAAATCAGTGCATCTCCCATTCTTCTTCTTTCTCCTTTATTTCCTTTATGTAACGCTCTGTTTCTGGTATGTGATTAATTAAAGCTTTTCTTTTTAAGGAGTACTCGACGAGTCTGTAGCCCGACTCGTCGAGTAGAAGGCGGGTTGATCACGCGAGTTTAGCTGCCAACTTGGCGAGTCCGCCTGTCTGGGTGAAGCCCTAATTTAAGGGTTGCACCCTATTTAAACACACTTATACACCCCAACCTCGCCTCCATCACTCTCAGAGCATCTCTTACCAAACCCTAGCCCCCTTTTTGAGTGTGTGAGTGATTGTTGCTTGGTGAAGGAATCTTTGGAGCAAGTAGAATAAGGAGAATATTGAAGAGTTCAAGGAAGAGGAAGTGGATCCATAGCACACTCAGTTGTGGTCATCTTTTCCGGTAATAAAGCCTCCATCTTGTTTATTGATCTAGTAGATCTTGGTTGTCCCCAAATTGTTGCTTTAAACCCCAAAAACCCTAAATCCTTTATGATTAAGCCTTGTGTTTGGGTCATACTTCAGATCTGGACCCTCATTGCATTCTAGTAGTGTAAAGTTTCAGCTATGGTCGTGATTGAGGTCCCTCTTGAGCTTAGAACCCCATTAAGATCTTAGTTTTCGCATTTGAAGCCTTTAAAGTTATGCATGCACGTAAAGTTTGCAACTTTACGTGATAAGCATGCCCTAGAAGCATGGATCTGTGACTTAGAGCCGCTGCATAGCTCAAATCAGGCCTGTATGGAGAAAGGGACTGAATGGACTCGGCGAGTCACGAGCTTGACTCGGCGAGTCTTATGAAGATAGCCTTGGACTCGACGAGTTGGATGAGCAACTCGGCGAGTCCGGTGAAGATTGCCTTAGACTCGACGAGTTGTTCTACAACTTGGCGAGTCGGATGAGTTTTCCCTTCGAGTTATGAGTTCAAAGTGAATCAGTGAGTGGGAAAAGGGACTCGTTGAGTTAAGTCAGAGTTAGTAAAGGAGGGACTCGGCGAGTCCGGTCAACTGGAAGTTGACTTTGACCAGGGAGTTGACTTTGACTAGGGGTAAAATAGTCATTTGACCACGAGAGCATTTACCAATAACTGATCTAGTGTTTTTGAAAACTGTAGTCGGGCAGTTTCGGAACAGCAGTCAGCCACTTTTAGAGTTAGCATCTCAGCAGCCAGCACTACGAGGTGAGTTTACCTTCCAGTAGGAACGGGTCTACAGCCATAATGCTGGCCCGTCTAGTTAGCAGTAGTTCCGGACTTTGGTCTGATGCAGTAGTTCAGTGTGCTTGATGTCTTTGTGATTCAAGCATGTCTTTGTGTTATGTGTTCCAGACTTCAGTCCGATGCAGTATGTAGTATATGTGTTCATGCTAGTTGATATGTTTATGCTATGCTATGTTATGCTCAGTCAGTTCTGGACTTCGGTCTGATGCAGGGGACAAGGTCCCAGTCAGTTCCGGATTGCGATCCGATGTAGTTAATTCGGGACTATGGTCCGATGTAGGGGACAAGGTCCCAGATAGTTCCGGACTTCGGTCTGATACAGTTTCTGGACTTCGGTCCGATGCAGAGGGCAAGGCCCTGGTTAGTTCCAGACTTCGGTCCGATGCAGTTTCCGGACTTCGGTCTGATGCAGTGGGTAAGGCCCAATATGTGTTTATATGATTGTATGGTATGTGGTAGTCTGGGGGAGCTCACTAAGCTTTGTGCTTACAGTTTTAGTTTTGGTTTCAGGTACTTCCGCAACCAAAGGGAAGGGCTCGGGATGATGGCATTGCACACACCACAGCTTCAGCTTTTGTCCTAGGAGTTTATTTCATATACTATGATATGTTGTTACAGTTCTTTTATTATGACACCTCTATCATAACTTTTTGGGATTTATGACGTACAATTTTATGATATATTATAGATCGTTGATAACTTTAGTATTATTTAAACGAAAAATTTTGGGTCGTATTTTGGGTCGTTTCACTTTCCTTTTCCACTTCCATTTCCATTCCTCTTAGAACATCTCCAACCCACTCCCATTCTCCATTATTTCCTTCATTTCTTCCCCCATTCCTCTCCAACCCTACCTCATTTCTACCCCCATTTTAGGGTAAATGAATAGTATAACACCATATTTGGTGTTATACTATTCATTTCCCCCAAAATGGGGATGAACTTTGAGTTGTCGGTTTTAATCCCTCGTTTTATATATTTATACATTCTATGGTTTTTTTACCTACTAATTATTATTTAAATGTAATATTTAATACTTATAATATTGTGTTATATATTAAATTATATTAATTAATTATAAATATAAATTTTCTTTTTGTTTCTCAAATTCATATTAAAATTTAAATACATATTGAAAATTTTAAAACTCAATTACGTATTTTACAAAATCTTATAATTACGTATTATAAATATAATATTATTTATTTAATGTTATTGTAATGAAAAAAATATAGACTATATATTTGTTAAAACCAAATTAATAGAAGGCGTGTATTTGACAATTTATATAAGTTAAAAGAATGGAATATACTTTTTGGAGGTAAAAATTGAGTTAAAATAGAGTAGAGTTGCAGATGAAATACTGTTTACCCCATTTTTACTCCATTTTGGGGGGGGGGGGGGGGGGGGGGGAATGAAAGTGGGTTAGAGACGGTCTTAGTCTTCCTCCCCTATAACCAAATTTAGAAAATCTTGAAATTACACCTAAACTCAAGTTGAATGATAAAGAACACGCCTACTCTTATTCTTATACCCAACAAAAACAAAAACCCAAAATCTGATTTCATCCCTTGTAATGAGTAGAATCAAAACTGAGGCAAAATACTTGATTTTCTACAAACCCTGGAAGTAATTAATGATGAAGTGAGTTTGAGGTGAATGTAACGATTGTGTGAGGCGACCGACACTCTGACGACCAGGCCTCTCTAACACCAAAAACCATATCAAAACCGAAGATTCAAGATCGTGGGATGAGGTCAGGAAGACGAGAACACGAGAACAGACTAGTGGTGATGACCATAGATATACATGTTATTGGAGTCGGGCCATGAACATGCACTACTCACCGATCTCTGACCACTCGCTCCAACAATACAACGATGGATGGGTAAAGAGGTGAGTCGGCAAAATGGTTGATCTCGTCTCTGCATCAATAAAGTATTAAACATCCTTTTATTGAAGATTAATAATCAATATATAATAAAAAAATCAAAAAACAAAAGCAATAAGAGCAAAATGGTCTTATCACATTTAATAGGGATGAAAATAGTAACAAAAAATGCTACAGGGACGGTCCGTCCGAGTGCAAAAATAACTTAGGGATCTATCATATAATTTTTCACAAACCACAAGGACGTTGTCAATATTTGCTCTTTTAATAATATAAAATTATAATCTAACGGTTCTAGAAAAATGTTGAAAAAACTGGAAACATGTTATTCCACGCTAAAATGATCAAATTACAAACTATTATTAATATAAAAACAAATGAATAATTCTTGAAAAATACAAAAAAGAATGAAAGAAAAAAAAAAAGAACATCAAAATACTGTCTTTAATAATTTTTTCTAATCTCAATAGCTTTTCATGACAAGAAAATACAATTTTTAACAAAAAAAATACAAGAAGTTATAGTGTGTTAACAAATCAGAAAAATATGTTAAAGTTGGATGGTTTTAACGAGAAAAATAAAATATCACCTCATTATGGTAATGTGTTGAACGGTAATAAAAGATGACAATGTTTTTTTTCTTCAAAATAGTGTGGTTTTAATGAAAAATAATAATATTAAGAGGATAAATCAAAAAAATGTTCAACTTTTATGTATATTTCTATATTTAATTCATTTGGTTAAAGAAGGGTTGTATGCAGAAAAAAATATTAGAAAGAACATACTCGTCTGTCTAGAAAGCAACCTTGCCCGCGTCGAAGACAAGTCTAGCATCGGATGTCTATAGTGCTTGAACAAGTCTATCATCGCTGAGAAAAGAGTGAGCTCAATCTGGTGGCGCTCATGTTGGCAAATCCATATTGTAAAGCCGAGAGGTAAAGAGCTCTAATGCATTTGAAACTGGTGATGTAGCTGTTGAAGCTTTCTTTGTGGCAGTCGTAGCAGTATAGTAGATAATAAATCTCCTTCTTAGATATATGAACTGAATGCCGAGGCAGTCTAGACTAGATTGATTAGAAGTCAAGTAATCGGAACTTGAACAAGGAAGGGGACGTCGAATGCCTTCTTTATCGCTCTCGCCTCTGAACCCAACGTCCAAGTACACACATTTATTTTGGAGAAAATTTTAATAAATTTCTAATAAAATTTGAACAGAAAAATCTTGATTATTTAATATTTTGCTCAAATTAATAAAAAAAATCATTTTTTTAACAGGAAATAACAGATTATATGATTTTCTCAAAATAATAGGATTTTTCCGTTAAAAAACATTTTAAGACTTTATTAAAATATTTTCCAAAATAATGACTTTTTTTAAATAACCCCTTAAAAAAGTAATACATACATCAACTTCCATAAAATGTGCGGCTGTTAAAAAAGCTAAAGAAACTTATAATTCATTAAAATAATTTTAAAAAAAATGGTTACTCAAAACAACCGTTAACATTTGTTTTATAAAAATATCTGGTTGAAGAGATTTGTTTATCAGGCTTTGTTAAAGAACATGCTTTTGTTAGTTTGCAAAAAGTCAAATTGTTTGTTTGGGTAAAAAGGCCAACTTCTTTTATCAATCCATTAAAAATAAAAGTGTTTTGCCATTTATATGTTCATTATGATTCTTTCTTTTCAATTAAAATGAGAAGCATCAAAGTCAAAATGCTTAAAAGGTGGATGAATTAAAAACACAAGTTGAAATATCAGCTTTCGCATGTTAAACCTAAGGCCTTTTAGTTCAGCGGTATCAGGTGTTGTCTTTCATCCTTAAAGTTGAGGGTTATTAGTCTCATTTGAGACATAGGTGAATTTAGGACTAATTTATGATTATATTAAATTTGTTGTTAAAAAAAATCACGTTCCAATTTTAAAAACTCAAAACTTTATAATGGATCATCTAGTCTTTCTTATTCAAGAATTAGCACTCTAATAGTTATAAAAAGTCTCATTAGTCGACCTCCTTATGTATCTTTAATTAATTCCTATACTGAATAAACCCTATTTGTTATTTTTCCTCTCCTTCATTATTTATTTTGGATTATAACATCCTACTATTATAAATGAAATGACTATACTATCTTTATCTCTTTAATTTTTATTTTTCTTTATTAATAATTTTAAAATATAAAAATCAGCTCATCCAATACGAGACATCTTTCTACTTGTGGAACTATCATCGTTGTTCACTCTCGTCGAAGCTATATTACCAAAACCTCTTATCATTGTTCCCGCACTCTCGTTCGAGTCAATCACCAAATTAAGTAGGTCGTCCACCACACACCCCACCTATATGAGACATACATTTTCAGGACTATAGGGGTTTTATATATTAAAAAATATATTTTATTTTTTTCGTTTTAAAATAAGATAAATGCTTATAAATGGTCTCTATGGTAGTGAAATGAAGTAAATGCCCTTCGAATATTTTAATAAAATAGCAATTAACAGAGAAAAGATGATGGGGTGACTAAGAAGGACTTTTTGTTAAAAATTTTGAAACCACAGGGACCATCTGAGAGGTGTTTTGAACTTAAGGACTATATATCATATTTTTAAAAAGTATTGGGGCATTTATGAAGTTTTGTGTAAGAATAATAATAAATTTGTTGTTAGTCCTATTATACTTATTGTGTTTATACTTTATATTAAACAAAAAGAAAATTTATATTAGTTGCTTAAAAATTAGAATACCTCATTTATGACAAATATTTATGTTCTGCCACCTTATAGGAATTTGTGTGTTAGAAATTTTTATTATAATAGCAACTTAAAAATTAGAATACCTCATTTATGACAAATATTTATGTTCTGCCACCTTATAGGAATTTGTGTATTAGAAATTTTTATTATAATAGCAATGTCATGAATAGAATAAGAGTAAATTATATGTCGATGTGGATTAAGATGATCTATACGTTTCGTCTATATCTTTTTTTACTTGCATCGTCGTTATGTTTAGTTTTGTTATGTTTTTCGTCTCTATCATAAATAAAATAACTATATTGTCTTTATCTTTTTTTTCTTTATTCACAATTTTAAAATATAAAAATCGCGCACACCCAATATGATACATCCTTCTACTTGTAGCACTCTTATCGTTGTTCACACTCTCGTTGAAGTTATATCACCAAAACCTCTTAACACTATTATCGCACTTTAGTTGGAGTCTATCACCAAAATAAGTAGGTCGCCCACACAACCTACCCTATATGAAACATATTGTTTAAGGACGATATGGGGGACCATTTGTACATTAAATAATATATTTAATTTTTTTAAATAAGAGAAAACTCACAAATGGTCTCTATGAGAGTGAATTGGCGTAAATGCTTTTGAATCTTCCTATACTAATAAAACAACAGTTATTAATGTTATTTGTCATTTTCTCATAATTTACGCTTTATTTTCAAAATGCTCTATAAATGACATTTGTCATTTTCTCATCATTTTTTACTTTTTAAAAAGTATTAATGATGATAATAAGTTAGAAAATTATTTTATTTGATCCTTAACTTTTAGAAGAAATTTTAATTCTCTTGAATAAGTTTCCGTTATGATTGTCGATAATTAATTGTATTTCTATATTGAAAATCCTAAAAAATCATGTTTAATTAATAATTTATTGAAAATAATTGATTAATAATTATGAGTTTTTATTATAAAAAATTAACTATTTTTGTAACCATGGTTCTCATGGAGAAAAGATGACAAAGTGACTAATAAGGACCTTTTGTTAAAAGTTTTAAAACCACAAGAACCATCCGAAAGGATTTTGTTTTTCTTTTTGTGAACTTAAAGACTATACGTCACATTTCTTGAAAGCACACGGGAAGTTATGTCTAAGAGTAATAATAAATTTATTGTTGATCCTAATACTTATTGTGTTTATACTTTATATTATACAAAAAGAAAATGTAGATTAGTTAGCTTAAAAATTAGAATGCCCCTATTTATGACAAATAATCATGTTCTCCCACCTTATAGGACTTTGTGTGCTAAAATTTTTTATTGTAATAACAATGTCATAAATAGAATAAGAGTACATTAAATATGGATATGGATTAGGATGATATGTGCGTTTAATCTCTATATTTTTTTTACCTCGTCCTTATGTTTAGTTTTGTTATGCTTCTCATCCCTATCATAAACAAAATGACTATACTGTCTTTATCTCTTTACTTTTTATTTTTCTTTATTCATAATTTTAAATAAAAATAGGGCCTACCCAATAAAAGACATCCTTCTACTTCTGGCACTATTATCGTTGTTCATACTATCTTCAAAATTATATCACAAAAACCTCTTAACATTATTCCCGCACTCTCGTTGAAGTCCATCACCAAAATAAGTAGGCTACCCGTCACACACCACACCTATATGAGACATGGTTTCGGGACTATATGGAGGGCATTGTATATTAAATAATATATTTCATTTTTCTTTTAAATAAGATAAAATCTCATAAATGGTCCCTGTGGTAGTGAAATGAAATAATTGTTATTCGAATATTTTAATAAAATTGCAATTAACTGAGAAAAGTGATGAAGCAACTAATAAAGACCTTTTGTTAAAAGTTTTAAAACCACATGGACCATCTGGGAGGTTTTTCGAACTTAGGGACTATATCTCAGATTTCTGGAAAGCAGATGGACCATTTATGAAGTTTTGTATATGAATAATAATAAATTAATGACAAAACTACAAAAATGGTCCCTATGGTTTATCAAATGTCACAAACTCAATTTCTGCTAATTTTTTTGACGAACATGGTCTATGTGGTTTCCAAAACTGGTGTGAATAGCTCTTTTTGCTGACGTCGTTACTATTCATCTGTTAGTGTGAGAGTATCTTGGTCTTTACAAGTAGCTGGGACTGAGTTTGTGACTATGGGTAAACAATAAGGACAATTTATGTAATTTTTCTATATTTTATGTTTATTAGTTTGTAATTTTCCACCCTTTACTTTTTAAAATATTACTCAGAACCTTTCACTTTGAACTTTGAAATATGATTTTAACCTTTCACTTTGAAACATATTTTTGAACTTTTTCGTGCTTAATTTTATATACGTTTCATACGTATGACTCGAACCACATATAATATATATATATGTTTTTTATTATTTAAGATTTTGTTCGTCAACTTAAAAAAATCTTATTTATTTTTATGCACACGTCGATATAAATTTGAGTTTTCTTTAATGTTTCGATGTAAATTTTTTTGTATCTTTTGGTGCTTATTTTATATATGTTCCTACTTATGAGTTTGTTTACATATAATAGATAAAAGTGTAATTATAAGCATTGAATTTTGTAAGTTGAATTTTAAAGATTGTATTGATAAAGGTTACGTTTCGACGTAACGAAAAAAAAAAAATAAAAAATAAAAAATAAAAAAAATAAAAAATAAAAAATAAAAAATAACCGTACATAAAAATAAACACGAAACATAAAAAAAAATTACGTCGAAATGTAGACGAACTCAAATCTATACAGATGCCTAAAAAACGTAAAAAAAGTTACATTGAAACGTAGACAAACTTGAAAAGAATACCTTTTTTTAAGCCTACGAACGAAAGTTATTATATGTGACACAATCGATACGTAGGACTGTACATAAAATTAAGTACAAAAATGTTTTAAAAGAAATACGTCGAAACGTAGACAAACTCGAATATAATACATTTTTTAAAAGTAACAAACGAAAGTTAGTATATGCGACATTTCTCATACGTAGGAAACGTATATAAAGTTAAACCCAAAAGCGGAAAAATAAACTACGTCGAAACGTAGACAAACTCGATTTTAAACCGACAAGTTTATAAAAAAAACCATGTAATTTTAAAAATAATAATAATAATAATAACGAAAGAAAGTTCTAAATTAGAGTCAAAGCATTGGCCACTGTTAGGTGCATTTTGTGCACCTTTTTTGCACAACTTTTAGCCCTTTTTATGTATGTCCTTAGCATAATTTCATTGTTTTTATTGCATTTTAGCATATTTAGGTTAATTTCTTGAAGAACCTTATTTGCACTCCTTCATGTCCTTTTCAGGTGAACCGGAGGTTGGGGCGCGCTTTTGGAGGTACTATGGAGCGTTGGTGAAGATTGCGGGACAATTGGGCGAGAATCGGAAGAATTAGAAAAATCAAGTTTGGATGAGCATCTAGAGGGCAACACGGGGCGTGTTGGGTTTGGCCTAGAATCCAACACGGGGTGTGTTTGACGATCTCAAGCAACTTTGACTTCACTAAACACGACCCATGTTCATTCACCCTATATGGACACGGGGCGTGTTGGGCTAGCTGGGCATTTTTGAGCATCGTACTTCAGATTTGGAATCGAGAATTGAAGGGTTGGTTTACACTCAACACGACCCATGTTGATTTGCTCTATTTCGACATGGGGCGTGTTCAACTTAAAAAACTGTCTTTTTGGCAGTTTTTCCTCTTTTCTTATGACGGGAATTAGGCCATTTTGGGGGGAAGCAGAGCAGAAAAAAGCATTTTTTTGAGAGAAGGAATTGAAGGTTTTAGCAAGGATTGTCCGTTAAACATTTGGAAACATTTTGATTTCATATTTGTAAGCACTTTAGTTCTTGATTTCATCTTCTAGATTTCTAGTTTTGTTCTAGTCATGTGTGGCTAGAACCCTAATTTCTCCAACTCATGTTTTGACTTTCTAGTTGTGAATCTAATCATATGACTTGATGTTTGTTCTTAATTTCTATCTAATGAATTTGATTTTACTTCAATCGAATGTTTGATTCTAATTGTGATTCTTATTGGCCATTTGAATTAGGGTTAGGTCATTCCAGTTATCTCTTTTACAAAATCCGTAATTGTTTTGTGAAATTGAACAAGTAACAAGCATTAAATTGATCTCTATTAAATGAATTTAGTGTAAATCTTATTCATACACTTTTACACTCCCGAGCTTATGAGGAGTATTGGGTGTTGCTGGGAACATTCATATAAAGCTTCATGCAATCTTTCAATCTAATTCTAAGAGCTTGTTTAGATTAGGTTAGTAAGGTTAGGATTAATCAAAGAGCTTGTTTTGGTTAATTATTGTGGTGAATAGAAAGTGTTAGAGCTTGTTAACACTTTCAAGTACCAATTTAGATAGAATGAAAGAAAAGTCTTGTCATCTTTGATTCACATTGTTGAACTGTCGTACATGAAGTTGGAGTCTTTATAATATCTGAATTTAATTTACTCATTCAGCCAATTACTTGTGATTTTACTTTATTTGTCTAATCATTGCAATCAAACCCCCCTTTTTTCATCTTTTGTGAACAAGTACCTTACGCAAAAAGGGTATAGACTGATTGTCCCGTGTCTCTGTGGATCGACCCTACTTGCCTTGTACTACTTTTTAGAGAAATAGAGTTGTGTTAATTAGGAGTATATCGTACCCCTATTATTTGTTGGGTCTGATACCCCTAACAAATTGGCGTCGTTGTCGGGGACACGGTGTTATTAATTGTTTATGCCTAGATCTTTTCGTATAGGTATGTCATTGCCAATTGATTCGGAGATAGAGAAGACTGCAAAGAAGTTAAGGAAGGAAGCCAAGCTTCGTAAGAGGCAACCGGTTTTCGGTACTTCTTCATCATCCAATCCCCCGGTCATCAACATTTGGGAGGACATACCCCTCTCAAGTGTATCCGCATCAGAAACAGAAAGCCCATCACTCTCACCACAACTAGCCTCACCCATAAATACCACTCCACCCTCTTCACCTGTTCATAATATCCTAAACAGTTCACCTACAGAAACATCACCCACTTCTCAAGCCATGGCAAATAACCTTAGAGGGAATCAAGGTCCTCCAAACTCACCACCCGAAAAAACTCTCCGTCAATGGTCAAGACAAGAGGTGACTCAACAACCTCTTTGTATCACATACCCAGCTGCCACCAACTTGGAACTCAAATATGGGCTCATTCACTTACTCCCAACATTTAGGGGCCTAGAAAATGAAGATCCTCATAAGTTTCTTACAGAGTTCCATGTAGTATGTGTGGGTATGAAACCACACAATGTCACGGAGGATCAGATCAAGCTTAGGGCGTTCCCCTTCGCAGTGTAAGACACCGCCAAAGACTGGCTCTATGACCTCCCACCGGGGACGGTGACTACTTGGGTAGACCTTGCGAGGTTGTTTTTGGACAAGTATTTTCCCGAAATGAAAGCTTCGTCCCTACAGAGGGAAATTATCGGAATCAAGCAACACAAAAGAGAAGCTTTCCACACATATTGGGAAAGATTTAAGAAACTTTGCGCCCGTTGTCCAAAGCACGGGATCACCGAGTATCAGCTCCTACAATATTTCATTGAAGGTATGACCCCCATGGAAAGAAGACTTCTCAATGATTCTAGTGGCGGATCTTTGCCCGATAAGACCCCAACTGAGATCCGAAATCTAATCAAGAACATGGCTGAAGATTCCAAACATTCAAGCCATGACGAAGAATGGTATACGGATGCACCCCGGGGTGTAAAAGAAGTTCAAACTCCTTAGATTGAAGCTCAATTGTACGAGCTCATAAAAGTAGTCATGATGTTGGCCAAAGACAAATTTGTGCAGCCCACACCCCGCCCATCCGGTATTTGCACCCAAGTGGGGCATCCAAACGATATGTGGCCACAACTCCAAGAGGAAGATTATGAAGAAGCGAAAGTCATGGGAGGCTATTCTGGGGCAAATCAGAGAGGTTATGAGCAACCAAGAGGTGATCAGCGATGGAACAATAATCAAGGGTGGGGAGGCAATCAACAAGGGAATTATCAGCAAAATCAATCTCATCAATATCAACCAAGACCACCATTTCCTCAAAATCAACAATGACCACCCTTCCAACCTCAAAATTACCAACCAAGGCACCCACAACAACCCCCTCCACAAGCAAGTTCTTCAAGTATGTCACTAGAAGATATTGTCAAAAGTCTTGCCACAAGCACTCAAAGCTTTCAACAAGAAACCAAGGCAAGCGTAAAAATCTTGGAGCAGCAAATGTCACAACTTGCTCAATCTGTGAGTAAGATGGAGTCGCAAGGCAAGCTACCCTCTCAAACGGAGAAGAACCCAAAACACAATGTGTGTGCAATTACTCTAAGAGGTGGGAAAAGCTATGAAAGTCCAAGGATGCTGGATGAAGAAGATGAAGAAAGAGATTGTGTGACAACCCGAAATTTCCATTCTGAACAAACCATTTGAAGCCAATAGAAGTAGAACAGTTACAGTGAAATTCCAGACTTCGGGTATAAGTTTGGTAGTTTTTTAGGATTTACACTTAAGGAGATATCAGGAGAGTGGATGCACTAGAGTTTTGTGCAACACTGTTATTCCAATACTCTAGGATATTAGAGTTCATTCCGAGAATAAAAATATTTTCTGCCAAAAATCCCAGGACTATATATAGAAATCTAAACCAAATAATTCATTAGTTACATTTCCAATTAGAGAAAAGCCAAATTCTCTCATGGATCTTCGGGTTTTTATCCCAAATTGTGAGTACTTCGATCTAGTTATATCATATAGCTTAGATTGTGTTTAGAAACATCAAAATCATGCCAAAACCCCAAGATTTGGGAGTTTACCGCACAAGAACACTTGGGGAGTAAACTCCATTTTAAGGGCCAAAAGTGTCCCAATGCCCCCCAAAACCATAGAACTCAAACTAGAAGCCTTTATTACAATGTTTAGTCCACAAAACAATTAAGAATCAAGGGTGAAAGTGAGTTCACGGCCAAGGAGGTTCTTAGGCCATGAACTCCATTTTAGGTTGCCAAAATGCCCTAAATGCCTTCATTAAGCCAAGAGACTAGCATAGCACATTACCTTGATGTATCTAGGACCCAAAACAATCAAAATACCAACACCTATGGGTGTTCACGGCCGCAAACACATGGCCAAATGGTTCATGGGCCGAAAACTCAAGTTAGGGGTGTTTTGATGCCACAAGCACTTCCTAAGGCTTAGGCTTGAATTTAGACATGTACCCTAAAGTGTTAATAGCCTAGAAAACATAAGGAATCACAAGTATTGAGGAGTTTACAACCAAGACAAGTTCTTGGGTCGTAAACCCCTATAAAGGGGACAAATGACACCTACATTCCTTCCTTATGCCTAGAACCCAACATAGATCATATCCTTGATGTGTTAGGAACCTCAAAACATCAAATGGTACTCCTTACCATGAGTTTACGGTCATAAACTCATGGGGGAGTGGTCCCAGGGCCGTGAACTCCTCAAAGTAGTTAAAAGGAAGCCCAAACATTTGTTTAAGACTAGAAGCTTTTCACCACTTAAGTTGTACTAAAGTTAGACTTCATTTAGTGACCCTAAAGAGAGTTTACAGCCAGGATTTTACTCCCCTGGGCCGTAAACTCCAAAACATATGGTCTTTTGACCATAAACTCCCATACGAGGCCTTGCACTCCTTTGTCGCAACCCATTAGCCTCCTAGCAGTTGACCAAAAGTGTTTTCCTCGCATTAGGATATTTATACATGTTTAATTAGTGTTATAATCACTAATTATTTATATACATATGTCTTCATATGAAATTAGGATCATTGTGTGTGTCTAAAGTCTTCACTTGACACCTAGCAGTCCTACCTCTTCAGTTCATCCGTATCACCCACAACAGGTGAGTTCATAACCCTTAATCAATGTTTTAAGTATTTTTAAATGTTTTATGGGGGGTACAAGTAGAAACATGCTAGTTATTTGTCACAACTGTAAATTTTGAGCCATGTAATCTATACATTCAAGTTAATGTGAATCAAAAACTTCAATCAAATACAACATGCTAGAACTACAAGTAGTCATCAAACAATTGGAAAACCCTAGAAGTTCTTGTTAAGTCTATTTTGGACTAGAACTTCCTTATTGAATCCAAATGGACCAATAAGCTTCCAATTAGACTATCATGGGCTTAGAACCCTAATTGGACTCTAATTGGACCCACACTTATTTATTTTAACATTTTAGGTCATATTGGGCCTAGAATTAAATAAATTAAAAGCCTTGATACATGAATAACCTAAACTAGTCCAATAAAAATATAAAAATCCTACTACATTCTTTTAGACTAAAAACATACCTAAGGCTAACTCTAATATTGGGCTTAGGAGCAAAAGGCCCAAATTTCTTTTTTTTTCCTCCATGTTTCGGCCCAATACCCAAACCCAAAGAGAAATGGAAGTGTTGACTTAATGCATGCCACCTCATCTTTACCCATAGGATATCCAAGCAACATCTCATGCCTCCATGCAAGCATCACTTCAAAAATCACTTCTTTCTCTTCCTCTCTCTCACTCTCGGCCATACACACTTACACCCACCAAAAATCTCTCAAACACTCTCTAGATCACTCAAGAACATCTCTCCCCCTCCATCCAAAATCTCGAAAATTTGGAAGCATTCAAGAAGGTTCTTCCACAAAATTCTTCATCTAAGGTAAGGTTTTGCTTGGATCTATGACTTGTATTCTTTATTTATCAAAAATCTCCTCCTAATCCATACAAAAATCGTGATCTTGCACCCTAGAACCATCCCAAACTCGAGATCTTCATCAAAGGGAGCTTAGGCCAAAAATCACTTCATTTTCCTTCCATTTTTCCTTGCAAAACCGAGTCAACACCCCAAGGTGAGATTCATACCCCTATTTTCTGTTTTTATGAGTTTTGTGGGGGGGGGGGGGGGGGGGAATACAAGTGAAAGTGTAGATCTATATGTGTTTGTATGCCTTGTATGATTTCCATGCTTATATGTATGCTTATATGTGTTTTAATGTTGGATCTAGCCATTAAACCCCTTAAAACCGAGATATAACTTGTGTTTTATGATTTTAGCTTCAAATATGTTTCTACATATAAAGTGATACAAGAAAAATAGCTAAGTGGTTAGCAACAATTTTCTTTAAGCTAAAAACACACATTTTGGGCCAAAAATGTGAAAAATACAAAATTAAGGGCCCAAATTGACATTTCACAGATTCTGATGGATGAAATGTGCCAAAACAGTTTCCATAAAACTATTTCTGGAATTATATTCAATTAGAGGATTAAAAAAATAAATTTCAAGCTTATTGGGCTAAAAATGAAAATTTCGGCCCAAGGAGGCCCATTATGCGAATTTTTCTGTTTTGAAGGGCCAAAACTGTGAATTTCTGTAAAACAGTGGACTATAAGTGTCCCAAATCCTTTTCAAAGGTTTAAAATGCTTTTTAAATTTAAAAAGGACCAAAGTTGCAAAAAATTTCCAATTTGGGCCAAAATTGTCAAAATTGCGAAAAGAAGGGCTAAAACCGAGAAAAACTGCATTTTCAGGGACTTAAACTGTTTTCTATGAAAAATATGCTGGAAAATATTAATTTCAATAATTTTTGGTGTTAAAATGTCAAGAAAAATAGTTGAAGGACCAAACCGGGAAATATTACATAAAAAGGGTTAAAAATGTAAATTTTACAAATAATGAGGGGCTGAAAACAGAAATATTTCAAGGCTAATTCAATATGTACGATTTGATCAAATAACGACACCTCGACTATCGACGAAATACAACTCATTACAATACCAAAAGTCGTTGTTAAACGAATTGGCTCGGTCTCGAGCCAATGGAAATCTACAACTACTAACTCTTCGACACTACGAATCATACAAATAACGTTTGGTAATACATATACATACGAGTGTGCACAGACGTCTACGCACCATCTTCGGGCCCCAAAAGTGTAAAATCTTGCTTGTTGGGCCTAGCTAGCCCAATGACCTGATCTTAAGGCCCGAAGACACATATTTTCTACGAAGTGCTGAGTTTCACCGACTTGGCACAACGTGGAGTGACTTTCAATGGCTTGTACCACTGGTCCCCAAGGGTCCTTGGTATTGCTAGAAGAGTCTGCATATTTTACGAGGCGGGTCGGGGACCCCTCGCACACATATTTTCCCCAACCGGTTAATGGAGTCACCGGGGTCTTCGTGACCTCTTTCTCTTCGGATGTGGGACTACACCTAGTCAGGGCGATTGGATAACGTGATTAGTACGGACGACGCCTTCGGGATCGTTAGTATAACTATAAACTGGGCGTTTGTGTAATGCGGGTTTGTAGTAAATAATCATGCTCGAGAACCTTCCAACGTCGCCTGGGACTGACACTGCTATTTTCGTAATGGTTTCAACGCAACTTAATGGATTCCAAAGGAACTAAGGGAACATCGGGTTTCCCTAGGGTTTTCAATACATACAGATTTGAAATGCATACATCTTCAATGAACATTTTTTTTTTACAAGTATAGAAACAAACAAGCATACCTATGGATCTTCACAAACGTTTTCAAAAGCTTTTCTTTTCAGAAAATATCGGATTTTCTGGTGGTTTTTCAAGCAATACAAACATTCGATTCCAAACACTACTTATGAACTCACCAACATTTCATATGTTGACGTTTTTCAAAATACTTGTATTCTCAGGGAACCAGTGAATCAAGGGAAATCATATCCAGTGACGGTTGCAGTTTATTTTTGAACGAATGGAACAAATTAATTTTTGGGAATGTAACGTTTTAAACAATGTATGACATGTAAACACTACTGGTTGTAATATGAAATGAATGGTGACGAATGTTGTTATGTTTCATATATATTCAATGTTATGGTATGCAATTGAGTCACGACAGCCCCCGGACGTTTCCGCCATCTGGTTTGGGGGTGTGACAGGTTGGTATCAGAGCTTTGTTTATAGTGAACTAGCATGTCGAGCCATACATTGATATGCAACTATAAACCAAAAAGAAGGACTAACATAACTCTGAACAAAACAAATAAATAAAATACACTTGCCTGCATTAGGAGTAAGGACCTAACGCTGAATCAAACACCATAATGCTGGTATCTCGGTTAACTCGGGACTGTTCTTAGTGATACCAAGGAGTGAATGTAGCCTGATCAACTACATTCTCTCCAAGGTAAAACTAACACACGTCTTGATGAGATCGGAATAGCCAGGGAACCTAAAACTATACCCTTTATCACCCAAAAAGAGAATGTTTGCTTAGTCTGTACAATAGTCATAGTACCCTAGGAATAATGTAGCATAATTACGTACTCGCGCAGACAGCATGGCTGGTTTTCATCACCCTGGAGACCCCTACTTCCCTAATCAGGGAAACAACGGGTGGCTAGAGGAGGAGGAGCCTGAGGAAGAGCCTGAAGAAGAACCTGAGGAGGACCCCGAAGAGGAATCAGACGGGGAACCGGAGGCAGAAGTCGAGGGCGAGCCTGCCGAACCCGAGGAAGACGAAGAACCTTTCGGAGAGGAGCTTGATGACAGCGAAGGGGGTGATTCGGACGCAGAGTCCGAGGTCATCGATCCCCCTTACCCGATCAGGGTGCCTGCTTATCGTGTGGGACCCACTGGACCTACCCCTCCTTGGGGCATGGATCTTTGGAGATGGAGCAGACATCAGGGACAGCGACCCCCGTTTGGCATGTCACGTGAGTTCTTTGACTTGAGGGACGGAGGACCGGCCGACCGAGCTCTACCGGTCATGGTGAGACGGTTACGGGATACCGGCGACCTTGCTCAGAACACTGCTGATCAAGTACGCCAGCTGTGGACTAGGGTCGAGCGTGCGGAACAGGAGACGCGTGACGTCCTCCGGGAGTTTCACATGAGGCAGGTAAGGTGGGAATCTCGACTCCAGGATGCAGAACGCTTGGTGGCTCGTCTTCAGGGAGCGTCCACATCTTCGGCACCACCTCCTGACGCAGCTCATCGCGGTTAGGGATAGACCTATCGTAGTAGGATATTAGTAATTATGCTATGTACTCCGGCTCTATGTTTAAGTGACTACACTACTCATGGAGCCGTTATGCTGTCGGATTAGTGTTACTTATGTATGCTCCTACGAGCAAATTTTCTTGTACTAAATGCGGATAATATTAATGAACTTTTGTGTGTTTTGCTATGATATTCTCAGTTGTTATGTGTTGAGGCGTTATGATTGTATGCTTGATGATAGTAATGTTTAGGTTCGTACCCTACACCTAGTTAGTAGGATCATAACCTCACCGAAACCACGTACACTCAACATCTTTCCGTTTCATGACAGAAAGATGCCTCGCCCAGCTACTCGCGGGAATCCCGAACCAACCCCGCCCGAAGTTGACTCCACTGCTTTCCAGGCAGCCGTGTCTGCTGCGGTCACGGCAGCTATGGCACAACTTCACCGAGGAAACAATGGAGGGGGCAATGGTCAAGGCTCCGGAAGTTCGAACAACGGGACGAACCAAGGGCTCACTAAAACGTGCACCTACAAGGATTTTGCGAACGCTAAACCCCGAACTTTCAACGGCACTGGGGGAGTGATCGCTCTAAAGCGATGGATCGAGAAGGTAGAGTCGGTGTTCGAGATATGCGAGTGCCCCGAGCAGATGAAGGTGAAGTTCGCGGCCTGCACTTTTGTGGACCAAGCACTCACTTGGTGGAATGGTCACATAGAAGCTATGACACTCCCTGTTGCCAACTCTATACCCTGGACAGAAATGAAAGAGATGTTGACGGCTGAGTACTGCCCCCGAGGTGAAATACAGAAGATGGAGCAGGAGCTGTGGAATCTCACGGTGCAGAATGGGAACATCGATGCTTACATATCGAGATTCAGCGAACTATCCCTGTTGTGCCCGGGTATGATCACATCAGAGGGGAAGAAGATTGAACGATTCATCTGGGGACTGACATCCCCCATTCAAGGGAATGTGATAGCTGCTAACCCTGAAACGTTTGACAGCGCGAAGAGATTGGCAAAGAGGCTATATGATCATAACCACAAAAAGGGCGAAAAACCAGTGGAGACCGAGAAGAAGAAGGAGGGGGATGGTAAGAAGGGATGGAACCACAAAAGAAAGGGGCGTCAGGGCCCCGAGACCTCAAAAAGGCAACAAACAGTGGCAGTTAACGCTGTTACTGCGCCGGTTCCAGTCACCTCACATGCTCCAGCCTCAGCTGCTTCAAATGCTTCAAGGCCCTATTCCGGTAGCGCTCCCAAGTGCAATAAGTGCAGTTTCCATCATCATGGAGAATGTAAGGAGTTCCATTGCACCAGTTGCAACCGAAGGGGACACACTGCGAAGTTCTGCAGGACTTATCCTTCTCAGAACCAGAGTCAGGGAAACAACCAGAACAACAACAACAACCACCGCAACATCAACAACACCAATGTCGGCGGCAACAACGCAGGGCCTAGCCACACCTGTTTCGGGTGTGGAAGGACGGGACATTTCCGTCGAGATTGCCCTAACAACAACAACTCCGGAAACAGAGGAACAGGAAGAATGCTGACTATGGGTCAGAGTGATGCAGTTCAAGATCCCGCAGTTGTGACCGGTACGTTTCTCCTAAACCACACTTATGCATGCATCTTATTTGATACCGGAGCGGAGCGAAGTTTCGTAAGCGAGAAGTTTAAACATTTACTAAAACAACAACCCCAGAAGCTAAATGAAACCTATACGGTGGAAATGGCCAATGGGAAAACCGAATCCACTAGGAAGATCTACATCGGATGTACCCTAACCCTTAACCAGCACGTCTTTCGAATAGACCTAATGCCAGTATCAATTAGGAGTTTCGATGTGATTATCGGCATGGATTGGTTAAGCCCCCACCATGCTGAGATTATGTGCCACAAGAAGGCCGTTCGCCTTCGTCTCCCAAATCAAGAAACCTTAGTAATTTACGGAGACAAACCCAGTACGAATCTCCGCCTCATTTCGTGCATCAAAGCGCAAAAACACTTGCGAAAGAACAATTTGGCGTTCTTGGCCCACATAGTGGACAAGACCAAAGAAGAAACTAACATCCAAGACATTCCGGTAGCGTGTGAATTCCCGGACGTGTTTCCCGAAGATCTTCCAGGAGTACCCCCAGAGAGACAGGTTGAATTCCGAATCGACCTCGTTCCAGGAGCAACTCCCCTCGCTAAATCACCATATCGGTTGGCACCTGCTGAAATGCAGGAATTATCCAGCCAACTCAGTGAGCTTCTGGACAAGGGATTTATCCGACCTAGCTACTCGCCATGGGGAGCTCCGGTGCTCTTTGTCAAAAAGAAGGATGGATCTTTCAGAATGTGCATCGATTACAGAGAGTTAAACAAACTCACTGTCAAAAACCGCTACCCACTCCCGCGAATCGATGATCTATTCGACCAGCTCCAAGGAGCTAGCTATTTTTCTAAAATAGACTTACGATCCGGATACCACCAACTCAAGGTCCGAGAAGAGGATATTCCAAAAACCGCTTTTCGAACCCGCTATGGACATTATGAATTCGTCGTAATGCCCTTCGGTCTAACAAATGCACCTGCCGCATTTATGGACCTAATGAATCGAATCTGTCGACCGTTCCTGGACAACTTCGTCATTGTGTTTATCGATGACATCCTCGTCTATTCTCGAAGCAAAGAGGAGCATGGCCGTCATCTCCGACAAATTTTAGAGACTCTGCGCACGGAAAAGCTTTACGCCAAACTCTCCAAGTGCGAGTTCTGGCTTCGGAGTGTGAATTTCTTAGGCCACGTAGTTAGCCAAGATGGAATTCATGTGGATCCCTCTAAGGTCAAAGCTGTGGAAGGATGGGCAACTCCGACTACGCCCACAGAAATTCGTCAGTTCTTAGGCCTAGCAGGGTACTATAGGAGATTCATCCAAAACTTCTCTAAGATCGCCAAGCCGCTTACCTTGCTTACGCAAAAGGGCGTGCCATTCAAGTGGACAGACCGACAAGAGATTGCGTTTCGAACCTTGAAGCAAGCTCTTTGCAGCGCTCCTGTACTATCTCTACCTGAAGGAACGGAAGATTTTGTAGTTTACTGTGACGCGTCAAATCAAGGCTTAGGTTGCGTTCTCATGCAACGTGGAAGAGTGATAGCATATGCGTCCCGTCAACTAAAGACGCACGAAGTAAATTACACGACCCATGACCTAGAACTGGGAGCCGTGGTCTTCGCCCTAAAAATTTGGAGGCACTACCTGTACGGTACTAAGTGCACCATCTTCACAGACCACAAGAGCCTCCAGCACATCTTGAATCAGAAGGAGCTGAACATGAGACAACGAAGATGGGTGGAGTTGTTAAACGACTACGAATGCGAGATCAAGTACCATCCAGGCAAGGCCAACGTGGTAGCTGACGCATTAATTCTGAAGGAATACACAAATCGCCGTACGAAAACGCACTCGATAACCATTCAGTCTCATCTGACCACTCAAATTGCATCAGTCCAGGCAGAGGCTATGAAAGCGGAAAATAGAACTAGCGAGGCATTGCGTGGAATGGAGAAGAACCTAGAAGTCAAAGAGAATGGGGTATACTACTTCATGAACCGTATCTGGGTTCCAAAAAATCGGAGGATTCAGAGAGACCGTTATGAAGGAAGCCCACAAGACACGATACTCCATTCATCCTGGTTCGGACAAGATGTATTTGGACATTAAGCAGCACTATTGGTGGCCTAACATGAAGGCGGAAATCGCAACTTATGTTAGTAAGTGCCTTACGTGTGCCAAAGTAAAAGTGGAATACCAGAAACCTTCCGGATTGTTACAGCAACCGGCAATCCCTGAGTGGAAATGGGAGGGGATTTCTATGGACTTCGTGACCAAGCTACCCAAGACGTCGGACGGATTGGACACCATATGGGTAATAATCGACCGACTGACGAAATCTGCCCATTTCCTGCCAATTAAAGAGTCCTACAAGATGGAGAGGCTGACGCGTTTGTACCTACGAGAGATTGTAAGACTTCATGGAGTGCCAAAATCTATCATCTCGGATAGGGACAGTAGGTTCACGTCACGCTTTTGGCAGTCGCTCCACAAGGCCATGGGAACTCATCTTGATATGAGCACCGCGTATCACCCACAAACGGACGGTCAAAGCGAACGAACCATTCAGACGCTTGAAGACATGCTTCGTGCATGCGTGATAGACTTCGGAAAGTCTTGGGATACCCACCTACCGTTGATCGAGTTTTCATATAACAATAGTTATCATTCGAGCATTAAGGTGGCCCCTTTCGAAGCACTGTACGGGCGTAAATGTAGATCACCGTTATGTTGGGCTGAAGTAGGTGACACCCAGCTAGCAAGAACACATACGTCGGATAGAGCAATGACAGGACCGGAAAGCATTCGCGAGACCACAGAAAAGATTGTCCAGATCAAAGCTCGACTACAAGCATCGCGTGACCGGCAAAAGAGCTACGCAGACAGACGGCGAAAGCCCTTAGAATTCCAGGTCGGTGATCGAGTATTGTTGAAGGTCTCACCCTGGAAAGGAGTTATACGTTTCGGAAAACGAGGAAAGCTAAACCCGCGATACATTGGACCTTTCGAAATCGTCACCCGAATAGGTCCAGTAGCATACAGACTACAACTACCCACGGAGCTAAACGGTGTACACCCCGTGTTTCATGTTTCTAATCTGAAAAAGTGCCTATCAGATGAAACTCTCGTCATTCCTCTTGACGAAATCGAAATCAATGAGAATCTCCTGTTCGTCGAAGAACCAATCGAAATCATGGACAGGGAGGTGAAGCGTACTAAACAAAGTCGCATCCCGATCGTGAAGGTACGGTGGAACGCAAAGCGTGGGCCAGAATTCACGTGGGAACGCGAGGATCAAATGAAGCAGAAGTACCCTCACCTATTCTAGCAATTCTCAAATCTAGCTTTCAAACAGAATTTCGGGACGAAATTCCCTCTAACGGGGGGATGATGTCACAACTGTAAATTTTGAGCCATGTAATCTATACATTCAAGTTAATGTGAATCAAAAACTTCAATCAAATACAACATGCTAGAACTACAAGTAGTCATCAAACAATTGGAAAACCCTAGAAGTTCTTGTTAAGTCTATTTTGGACTAGAACTTCCTTATTGAATCCAAATGGACCAATAAGCTTCCAATTAGACTATCATGGGCTTAGAACCCTAATTGGACTCTAATTGGACCCACACTTATTTATTTTAACATTTTAGGTCATATTGGGCCTAGAATTAAATAAATTAAAAGCCTTGATACATGAATAACCTAAACTAGTCCAATAAAAATATAAAAATCCTACTACATTCTTTTAGACTAAAAACATACCTAAGGCTAACTCTAATATTGGGCTTAGGAGCAAAAGGCCCAAATTTCTTTTTTTTTCCTCCATGTTTCGGCCCAATACCCAAACCCAAAGAGAAATGGAAGTGTTGACTTAATGCATGCCACCTCATCTTTACCCATAGGATATCCAAGCAACATCTCATGCCTCCATGCAAGCATCACTTCAAAAATCACTTCTTTCTCTTCCTCTCTCTCACTCTCGGCCATACACACTTACACCCACCAAAAATCTCTCAAACACTCTCTAGATCACTCAAGAACATCTCTCCCCCTCCATCCAAAATCTCGAAAATTTGGAAGCATTCAAGAAGGTTCTTCCACAAAATTCTTCATCTAAGGTAAGGTTTTGCTTGGATCTATGACTTGTATTCTTTATTTATCAAAAATCTCCTCCTAATCCATACAAAAATCGTGATCTTGCACCCTAGAACCATCCCAAACTCGAGATCTTCATCAAAGGGAGCTTAGGCCAAAAATCACTTCATTTTCCTTCCATTTTTCCTTGCAAAACCGAGTCAACACCCCAAGGTGAGATTCATACCCCTATTTTCTGTTTTTACGAGTTTTGTGGGGGGGGGGGGAATACAAGTGAAAGTGTAGATCTATATGTGTTTGTATGCCTTGTATGATTTCCATGCTTATATGTATGCTTATATGTGTTTTAATGTTGGATCTAGCCATTAAACCCCTCAAAACCGAGATATAACTTATGTTTTATGATTTTAGCTTCAAATATGTTTCTACATATAAAGTGATACAAGAAAAATAGCTAAGTGGTTAGCAACAATTTTCTTTAAGCTAAAAACACACATTTTGGGCCAAAAATGTGAAAAATACAAAATTAAGGGCCCAAATTGACATTTCACAGATTCTGATGGATGAAATGTGCCAAAACAGTTTCCATAAAACTATTTCTGGAATTATATTCAATTAGAGGATTAAAAAAATAAATTTTAAGCTTATTGGGCTAAAAATGAAAATTTCGGCCCAAGGAGGCCCACTATGCGAATTTTTCTGTTTTGAAGGGCCAAAACTGTGAATTTCTGTAAAACAGTGGACTATAAGTGTCCCAAATCCTTTTCAAAGGTTTAAAATGCTTTTTAAATTTAAAAAGGACCAAAGTTGCAAAAATTTTCCAATTTGGGCCAAAATTGTCAAATTTGCGAAAAGAAGGGCTAAAACCGAGAAAAACTGCACTTTCAGGGACTTAAACTGTTTTCTATGAAAAATATGCTGGAAAATATTAATTTCAATAATTTTTGGTGTTAAAATGTCAAGAAAAATAGTTTAAGGACCAAACCGGGAAATATTACATAAAAAGGGTTAAAAATGTAAATTTTACAAATAATGAGGGGCTGAAAACAGAAATATTTCAAGGCTAATTCAATATGTACGATTTGATCAAATAACGACACCTCGACTATCGACGAAATACAACTCATTACAATACCAAAAGTCGTTGTTAAACGAATTGGCTCGGTCTCGAGCCAATGGAAATCTACAACTACTAACTCTTCGACACTACGAATCATACAAATAACGTTTGGTAATACATATACATACGAGTGTGCACAGACGTCTACGCACCATCTTCGGGCCCCAAAAGTGTAAAATCTTGCTTGTTGGGCCTAGCTAGCCCAATGACCTGATCTTAAGGCCCGAAGACACATATTTTCTACGAAGTGCTGAGTTTCACCGACTTGGCACAACGTGGAGTGACTTTCAATGGCTTGTACCACTGGTCCCCAAGGGTCCTTGGTATTGCTAGAAGAGTCTGCATATTTTACGAGGCGGGTCGGGGACCCCTCGCACACATATTTTCCCCAACCGGTTAATGGAGTCACCGGGGTCTTCGTGACCTCTTTCTCTTCGGATGTGGGACTACACCTAGTCAGGGCGATTGGATAATGTGATTAGTACGGACGACGCCTTCGGGATCGTTAGTATAACTATAAACTGGGCGTTTGTGTAATGCGGGTTTGTAGTAAATAATCATGCTCGAGAACCTTCCAACGTCGCCTGGGACTGACACTGCTATTTTCGTAATGGTTTCAACGCAACTTAATGGATTCCAAAGGAACTAGGGGAACATCGGGTTTCCCTAGGGTTTTCAATACATACAGATTTGAAATGCATACATCTTCAATGAACATTTTTTTTTTACAAGTATAGAAACAAACAAGCATACCTATGGATCTTCACAAACGTTTTCAAAAGCTTTTCTTTTCAGAAAATATCGGATTTTCTGGTGGTTTTTCAAGCAATACAAACATTCGATTCCAAACACTACTTATGAACTCACCAACATTTCATATGTTGACGTTTTTCAAAATACTTGTATTCTCAGGGAACCAGTGAATCAAGGGAAATCATATCCAGTGACGGTTGCAGTTTATTTTTGAACGAATGGAACAAATTAATTTTTGGGAATGTAACGTTTTAAACAATGTATGACATGTAAACACTACTGGTTGTAATATGAAATGAATGGTGACGAATGTTGTTATGTTTCATATATATTCAATGTTATGGTATGCAATTGAGTCACGACAGCCCCCGGACGTTTCCGCCATCTGGTTCGGGGGTGTGACATTATTATATCAATCATTTGTAATTAATAAACAGCATTCAAATGATTGGCTACTCATTAGCCGTTTTACTAAACAGTTTCCTTCAAATGATGTTCATAAAAATTTTATATGTTTAAAACTCCTTATTACACTGTACATTTTACTCTGTATGTTTTATTTCAAACTTATTTACAATTGTATTTCAAACAAATGTTTCCTTAAACTTAAACTGTTTTATCAAACCCATGCCTTCAAACCATTTTATAGATCGACATCAAGTCGATCTTTTCTTAGATAATGATTATGTTCAAAGGTTTTACAAAACTTATTTTATGCTTTTATATTATAAATTGCATGCCTCTATAAGTATAGTTATATAAGAAATGTTTAAAAAACTTAGGAAGGCTATCCACCCTATTTCCTTTTCGCGCTTGAGATGTGGTCTGGTGGGATATCGGGTACTCGTCCGAAGGTTGTTTAAATATTAGTTATATAACACCTATACATATATAGTCATAAAGGTCCTTCCAATTCATCCAAATCCCTTGGGTAGCAAGGGTATACATCCATGTTCATACTTACCAGTTAGATTACTAGTAAACTACCTTAGGGGTGGTTTAGGAAGATAATAGAACTATTACTAGAACACAATATCATACTATGAGTCAGTTCATTCATGAGTCAATACTTACTACTATGAGAACATATACAACTATACTAGAGAAGAACATATACAACTATACTAGAGAAGAACATATACAACTATACTAGGAAGAGAACATATACAACGATACTAGAACAAGTAACATTACATTACATATACATGAATACGTTAACAATTGTGATCCACTGTATCGGAGCATGACTTAAATGTCATGGCCCGAGTTGTAGCCAGAATTCTCTTGGAGGGAGAGCGTGATTTTGCGTATAGATCTATACTGGATTGACTATCCTACACCTTGCTGCAAACTACAGCCGGACCTGCAGGTCTGCGGGCGCCAAACGTCATTCTGTTTTACGACCATTCGTATGTCGTTGTTACCAGTCAATAGTACGATGCAATTAATCACATAATACCTTAATATAAATCTGGTTTAAGGTAGTTGGTACAGCAGTAGTTCCTATAATACAACACTACAGTATTGCATTAATTTCCCCTTTTCATATTTTAGTGATCATTTCACTTAAACATTAAATGTAAAAACTATATTTTGTAAATGATAGTTACACTTGGGAAAATTACACACTTTTACAAGAAACGAACATTTAGAACAGTTAAGTCTTGGTAGAAGACTACATTGAGAACAGTTAGGTCTTGGTAGAAGACACACTTTATATAATAGTAGGAATCATAGGGATTTCTAGGGTTTTTCAAACGTTTACAGTTGTTTTACAAACATTTTTACATTTACAGTTCATATACATTTTCAATACTTACAATTCATATACATTTTCCATACTTACAGTTCATTTACCAACAATTTCTTACATACATATTAAGACACTAAAATACTTATGATCTCACCAGCTTCAAAGCTGATACTCGCTTTCAAAATTACTTGTATCCTCAGGTCATCTATAGACAGGTACCGATGCAAGGTTTAGAGAAGATGGAGCTCGTTCAAGACTCATCTCTCATTTTGATTTATGCTTTAGTGTTTATCAAATTTTGACAGAACACACCTGTATAATAATTATATTATTAATGCAATGGATGATGTTATTGCTTGTTTACTACTTTACATTGTTGTGATATTGTACATGACGTCCTCCGCCCCAGAACGTTTCCGCTGTTCTTGGTTTTGGGGTGTGACAGATTGATATCAGAGCATTGTTTATAGTGAATTAAGTATATCAACCCATAAAAGATATACTAACTATAAATACATAAGGGATTAACAATACTCTAACCAAGAGTTTATACTTTAAATATTAAAATATTTAATAAAGTATACGTGCTGCATTCATACTAAAATCAGTGTCACTAGGACAATACAAAAGAATTACGGTTGTTGGGCAACACAAGTGGGCTTAGAGACATATAGTCAAAACTGGGAAGATATAGCCTGATCACCTATATTATCCGAGGGTTGATTAGCATGTGCCTAAGTGTAGTTGTGTGGTTGCAACAAGTCTAAAATCTTACCAACCCTACCACAATGAGAACAGTAGAACATAACGTTAAACTTAAAATACTATAGGAGTATTTGGTGTTACTATAAGTACTTTATACTTGAGAACTAAAACGGGATCTTCATTATTAAGTTGATAGTTGCTAAGTAGATACACTAAGGCTATATGTAATTAGGATGTTATAGACTTAGAATCTGTGAAAATTTTACTTCACCCCTATTCTGTGTGAATATGGAGTTAAGGTCACTTATTCGAAGGCCTATCCTATTTCGATTACATATAACTGGTATGCACTTCACAAATAGCGATGTAACTGATGAAGGTTTTCTAAATATTTATCTAGATAGTTCGTCTAATAATTATTTTCTTACCCCAATTCTCGCATAGATAACATGGCTAGACTCCATCCCCACAGCAACATGTTCCTTCCGAACGAAGTTATTGCTGGATGGTTTGGAGAAGAACTAGATAATGATCATTCGATCCCTTTGAATGATCACCATGATGAAGACCTTTCGGACGATGCTAATTCTGAAACAGAGGTTGAGAATCTACCCCAATCAGCTCCATTTCCAATTCCTAATCCTCGTCCGGCTTTTCATGGCCCGACGCCTGAGTGGGTGGAATGCTTGGAAACATGGAGCCAAGGACAAGATCAGCCCATGCCATTTAATGGTGACTGAAGCTTTTATGACCTAAGCAATGGGGGCTCAGCAGATAGAACCTTGCCAATCTTGGTCCGCAGAGTGGCCCGAAATGAGATTCAAGGCAGGACAGCCCTACATCAGATTACCGAAGTTTTCGCCGATGCGATAATGCATGCCCTCTACACCATTCATGTAGAAGATGCTCGCGAGAGATATGAGAGAAACCATGAAACCCTGCTGCAAGCACTGGCTGAATCACAAGCCGAAGTCATAGAGCTCCGACTACGCCAGAGGGTGTATGAAAGACACCTGCTCGACATGGAACGTCAACTGGCTGAACTGAGAGTTCACCAGAAGGATGGTCGTCGCCAGTAGTAGACGCTTTACTTTATTTTCCTTGTTAAAAGGAATCGTTTTCTGCCTATGCCCGATGTGGCATTTTCTATGAAATTATCTTGTACCATAAGTACTATGGTTAGGTCTTTATGCTGTCAAGAACCATCTTCTCTGGATATGATGTAAGACCTTTACAAGGTCATTTTCATGAATCTTTACGTCGTGAATATCAAAGATATTGGCAGTCGGCTAACTTCTGTGTCATTCTTTATTCAAGTACTCTTATCATACTTTCATTGGAGTCTATCTGAAACCTGCTTTAGTCAAGTCGTTGGACTATAGTAATTTAGCTCTGGAGACATTTCCAAGTCTCTTTCAGTGGTTGGATCTTGTTATTCACCAACCCACGATACCTCGGCTTGAACGACAAACGTCTTGAGATCATTCTAGGAACTTACTTCCACCCGTTACTAGGACTGCATCATAGGGATGTAGGTCAACCCCCTTCATAAACACACCTCCACTCAGTACTAGGACTGCATCATAGGGATGTAGGTCAAATTTTCGAAAACATACTTCTATTCTTTACATAACATTCGAACTACACCTAGGGTCAACCAGAATCGCTCACAATATCCTTATCTTTCGTGTTACAGAATCATGTCGTCATCCGGAAACAATCAGTCGAACAACGAAACCCCTATCCTCCATATCGACGCCGCTACATTACAAGCTGTAGCAGCAGCTGCTGTGACAACTTTCCTTACGCACATCAACTCAGGCAACATAAGCAAGACTGACAAAGGAGTCGAGAGTTCCGATGGTAGTACCAAACCAGGAAACCAACAAATGGCAACATCCATGGACTTGCAAAGTAGTAAGACCGAAAGGAAGAGGCGATATCATAAAGCCCTAAAGGAGCGCAAGAGAGCCCAAGGACTTGCCATGCCACAGCCAGAAGTGGCAACTCCTACAGAACGCTTTAAGAAGCAATTTTCAAAGTGGAGTAATGAGGAAGGCACTCGTGTCCACATAACACTGGATAAGCACCGCAATCCCGTCACCAATGCAAGTACTAGCCAGTCATGCCACCAATGCGGTGAGATAGGGCACGTCAAGAAGGATTGCCCTATAGCAAAGAACTCTGGTGCAGATGGGAGGATTCTCAGGATCACAGCTCCAGGAGAGCCTACTCTGGAACCCTCGTTAATGTAACTTAGGCAAGTTGTTGTAACAGACTTATAAACTATCCAGAACTAGTGCAACTAGAGTCTTACCTTTTGCGAGATCATGTCTGTATAAGGATGCTCGTGCTGCGTATACTTGCCTTTTGTAGTATACCTTATTTTGCAGCAATAGTCTTGTTGTAAGTCTAAAGTACTGTCACTCTGTTCATGGTTGCACGGTTGTGTTTTGTCTGTAAACGTCTTATGTTCAAATCTAATGTCTTTAAGTTTCAGTATGATTTCGACATTATCATACGACTCGATTCAATTTGATCCTCACAAAAACAGCTTCATACGTACGTCTCCTTATCAATAAACGTCTTTTTAGCGAAATAGTCATATCAGAACACCGAAGTACTCATGCCAGGAGTACCTCTTAGTTATTTTCTTTCCGAAGAAATCCCCGAAGTACCACTCGTGTAGTACGTCAAGTTTAATCCAAGGATTCATGCGATTGATCTATCACTGAGGAATGTATACATAAGAGTGATATATAATCAAGGTTCTACAGGTTTAGAATTGATGATTCCACTTTAACATCTTTTTCCTCGAAAGGAAGTGAGCTTAAAGAAGAATCAGTTATTCGACTACCTTTTCAATCTTAATTATATACGAATCGTATACACAAGATTGTGATTGCGAAAACATGTATGAATTCTAATATGAACTTCAGAACGGAGAACTGCCTAAGCCTACGAGTAATCGCATCGTCATGTGAACAAACTTAGAACCCAGTACAACTCTTGTAAACAGATCGCCCTATAGTCTAAACACCTACGGAGATACTAGAACAGTACAGACAACTTAACGAACTACACAGAAATAGAATTGGAAGACTAGACTTCTCACCCAGGAGAACCCCGGCCATATTCTTCCAGAGATCGACGGATCGCATCGTATGTACCTCGGCTATCGACTACTCCGTTAAGATTTTTCATTAGAAATCGTTATCTCTGCCTCGCATAGATGAAATGGTTGAGCAAACGCAAGGAAAGAATTACTTTTAGAAATGGATCTGAGATCCGAATATCACCAGTTCGAGTGTTAGGGAAGGATGTCTGAAAGACTATATTCCGAACTTGATGCGGACACTTCGAGTCCTTAGTGATACCCTTCGGATAGGACCAATACGCCCATAGTTTTCATGAGCTAAATTAGTAGGGTACGTCTTTCTTACTTGGATCAATTCGTCATTTCTCCATGTAATGACTTACTTATCTACCCTCATAGTAAAAAGAAACCCATGGAGACATTTCCTTCAGAGGAACTTTTCGTGAAGTTCCCTAGGCACGAGTTTTGAAATTGAAGAGACAAATTTCTATGACACACTGTAGTGATGTGGGAAATTTTTAGTACTCTTACAATTTGTCAAAACCGTTGAGAAATTGTCGAAACTGAAGACGCCGACAGAAATTCGCCAAATTCTAGGTCTTACAGACCTACTGTCATAGTTCATTCAGAACCCCTCACAAATTACAGAAACCCGTACGACTTTGACCCAGCAAGGGGTGGCCTTTGACCGGGAAGTTAAGCAAGAAAAAGAACCTTTGGAATTCCAAGTGAGAGACCAAGTTTTTTAGGAAGTCTCACTCCGAGAACGGCTTAATACGATTCGTAAAGCATGGAAAGCTAAATCCAAGATAGACAGGACCTCCGAGATTCTTACCAGAATCAGTCCCGTATCTCGCAAATTAGACCTACTCTGCGAACTCAGTAACGTACATTCTACTCTTCGCATCTCGATCGTGAAACCATACCTTTCCGTTAGGACTCTTGTAAGTCCACTCGTCGAGATCCTCGCCTTCATATTAGAACCGTAGTGACCCTCGACCGAGAGGTCAAGCGGACGAATCAACGTCGTCGCCAGTTAGTGAAGGTTCGTTGGAATGTCAACCGAGAACCCGATTTCACTTAGGTGCGTTAGAACCAATCGATTAGGAAGTCTCCTCCTCACGACTCGATCATTCGTACCCACTTCCTTGCCTAAATTCTAATTTCGGGACGAAATTCCCTTCAACAGGGAGATGATGTGACAACCCGAAATTTCCATTGTGAACAAACCATTTGAAGCCAATAGAAGTAGAACAGTTACAGTGAAATTCCAGACTTCGGGTATAAGTTTGGCAGTTTTTTAGGATTTACACTTAAGGAGATATCAGGAGAGTGGATGCACTAGGGTTTTGTGCAACACTGTTATTCCAATACTCTAGGATATTAGAGTTCATTCCGGGAATAAAAATATTTTCTGCCAAAAATCCCAGGACTATATATAGAAATCTAAACCAAATAATTCATTAGTTACATTTCCAATTAGAGAAAAGCCAAATTCTCTCACAGATCTTCGGGTTTTTATCCCAAATTGTGAGTACTTCGATCTAGTTATATTATATAGCTTAGATTGTGTTTAGAAACATCAAAATCATGCCAAAACCCCAAGATTTGGGAGTTTACCGCCCAAGAACACTTGGGGAGTAAACTCCATTTTAAGGGCCAAAAGTGTCCCAATGCCCCCCAAAACCATAGAACTCAAACTAGAAGCCTTTATTACAATGTTTAGTCCACAAAACAATTAAGAATCAAGGGTGAAAGTGAGTTCACGGCCAAGAAGGTTCTTGGGCCGTGAACTCCATTTTAGGTTGCCAAAATGCCCTAAATGCCTTCATTAAGCCAAGAGACTAGCATAGCACATTACCTTGATGTATCTAGGACCCAAAACAATCAAAATACCAACACCTATGGGTGTTCACTGCCGCAAACACATGGCCAAATGGTTCATGGGCCGAAAACTCAAGTTAGGCTGTTTTGATGCCACAAGCACTTCCTAAGGCTTAGGCTTGAATTTAGACATGTACCCTAAAGTGTTAATAGCCTAGAAAACATAAGGAATCACAAGTATTGAGGAGTTTACAGCCAAGACAAGTTCTCGGGTCGTAAACCCCTATAAAGGGGACAAATGACACCTACATTCCTTCCTTATGCCTAGAACCCAACATAGATCATATCCTTGATGTGTTAGTAACCTCAAAACATCAAATGGTACTCCTTACCATGAGTTTACGACCATAAACTCATTGGGGAGTGGTCCCATGGCCGTGAACTCCTCAAAGGAGTTAAAAGGAAGCCCAAACATTTGTTTAAGACTAGAAGCTTTTCACCACTTAAGTTGTATTAAAGTTAGACTTCATTTAGTGACCCTAAAGAGAGTTTACGGCCAAGAGTTTACTCCCCTGGGCCGTAAAATCCAAAACATATGGTCTTTTGACCATAAACTCCCATACGAGGCCTTGCACTCCTTTGTCGCAACCCATTAGCCTCCTAGCACTTGACCAAAAGTGTTTTCCTCGTGTTAGGATATTTATACATGTTTAATTAGTGTTATAATCACTAATTATTTATATACATATGTCTTCATATGAAATTAGGATCATTGTGTGTGTCTAAAGTCTTCACTTGACACCTAGCAGTCCTACCTCTTCAGTTCATCCGTATCACCCACAACAGGTGAGTTCATACCCCTTAATCAATGTTTTAACTGTTTTTAAATGTTTTATGGGGGGTACAAGTAGAAACATGCTAGTTATTATATCAATCATTTGTGATTAATAAACAGCATTCAAATGATTGGCTACTCATTAGCCGTTTTACTAAACGGCTTCCTTCAAATGATGTTCATAAATATTTTATATGTTTAAAACTCCTTATTACACTGTACATTTTACTCTGTATGTTTTATTTCAAACTTATTTACAATTGTATTTCTAACAAATGTTTCCTTAAACTTAAACTGTTTTATCAAACCCATGCCTTCAAACCATTTTATAGATCGACATCAAGTCGATCTTTTCTTAGATAATGATTATGTTCAAAGGTTTTACAAAACTTATTTTATGCTTTTATATTATAAATTGCATGCCTCTATATGTATAGTTATATAAGAAATGTTTAAAAAACTTAGGAAGGCTATCCACCCTATTTCCTTTTCGCGCTTGAGATGTGGTCTGGTGGGATATCGGGTACTCGTCCGAAGGTCGTTTAAATATTAGTTGTATAACACATGTACATATATAGTCATAAAGGTCCTTCCAGTTCATCCAAATCCCTTGGGTAGCAAGGGTATACATCCATGTTCATACTTACCAGTTAGATTACTAGTAAACTACCTTAGGGGTGGTTTAGGAAGATAATAGAACTATTACTAGAACACAATATCATACTATGAGTCAGTTCATTCATGAGTCAATACTTACTACTATGAGAACATATACAACTATACTAGAGAAGAACATATACAACTATACTAGAGAAGAACATATACAACTATACTAGAGAATAATATATACAACTATACTAGGAAGAGAACATATACAACGATACTAGAACAAGTAACATTACATTACATATACATGAATATGTTAACACTTGTGATCCACTGTATCGGAGCATGCCTTAAATGTCATGGCCCGAGTTGTGGCCAGAATTCTCTTGGAGAGAGAGCGTGAGTTTGCGTATAGATCTATACTGGATTGACTATCCTACACCTTGTTGCTAGCTACAGCCGGACCTGCAGGTCTGCAGGAGCCAAACGTCATTCCGTTTTACGACCATTCGTATGTCGTTCTTACCAGTCAATAGTGTGGTGCATTTCATCAAATAATACCTTAATATAAATTCAGTTTAAGGTAGTTAGTACAACAGTAGTTCCTATAATACAACACTACAGTACTACATTAATTTCCCCTTTTCATATTTTAGTGATCATTTCACTTAAACATTAAATGTAAAAACTATATTTTGTAAATGATAGTTACACTTGGGAAAATTACACACTTTTACAAGAAACGAACATTTAGAACAGTTAAGTCTTGGTAGAAGACTACATTGAGAACAGTTAGGTCTTGGTAGAAGACACACTTTATATAATAGTAGGAATTATAGGGGTTTCTAGGGTTTTTCAAACGTTTACAGTTGTTTTACAAACATTTTTACATTTACAGTTCATATACATTTTCAATACTTACAATTCATATACATTTTCCATACTTACAGTTCATTTACCAACAATTTCTTACATACAAATTAAGACACTAAATTACTTATGATCTCACCAGCTTCAAAGCTGATACTCGCTTTCAAAATTACTTGTATCCTCATGTCATCTATAGATAGGTACCGATGCAAGGTTTAGAGAAGATGGAGCTCGTTCAAGACTCATCTCTCATTTTGATTTATGCTTTAGTGTTTATCAAAATTTGACAGAACACACTTGTATAATAATTATATTATTAATGCAATGGATGATGTTGTTGCTTGTTTACTACTTTACATTGTTGTGATATTGTACATGACGTCCTCCGCCTCAGAACGTTTCCGCCGTTCTTGGTTTTGGGGTGTGACAGATTGGTATCAGAGCATTGTTTATAGTGAATTAAGTATATCAACCCATAAAAGATATACTAACTATAAATACATAAGGGATTAACAATACTCTAACCAAGAGTTTATACTTTAAATATTAAAATATTTAATAAAGTATACGTGCTGCATTCATACTAAAATCAGTGTCACTAGGACAATACAAAAGAATTACGGTTGTTGGGCAACACAAGTGGGTTAGAGACATATAGTCAAAACTGGGAAGATATAGCCTGATCACCTATATTATCCGAGGGTTGATTAGCATGTGCCTAAGTGTAGTTGTGTGGTTGCAACAAGTCTAAAATCTTACCAACCCTACCACAATGAGAACAGTAGAACATAACGTTAAACTTAAAATACTATAGGAGTATTTGGTGTTACTATAAGTAGTTTATACTTGAGAACTAAAACGGGATATTCATTATTAAGTTGATAGTTGCTAAGTAGATACACTAAGGCTATATGTAATTAGGATGTTATAGACTTAGAATCTGTGAAAATTTTACTTCACCCCTATTCTGTGTGAATATGGAGTTAAGGTCACTTATTCGAAGGCCTATCCTGTTTCGATTACATATAACTGGTATGCACTTCACAAATAGCGATGTAACTGATGAAGGTTTTCTAAATAAATATCTAGATAGTTCGTCTAATAATTATTTTCTTACCCCAATTCTCGCATAGATAACATGGCTAGACTCCATCCCCACAGCAACCTGTTCCTTCCGAACGAAGTTATTGCTAGATGGTTTGGAGAAGAACCAGATAATGATCATCCGATCCGTTTGAAGGATCACCATGATGAAGACCTTTCGGACGATGCTAATTCCGAAACAGAGGTTGAGAATCTACCCCAAGCAGCTCCATTTCCAATTCCTAACCCTCGTCCGGCTTTTCATGGCCCGACGCCTGAGTGGGTGGAATGCTTGGAAACATGGAGCCAAGGACAAGATCAGCCCATGCCATTTAATGGTGACTAAAGCTTTTATGACCTAAGCAATGGGGGCTAAGCAGACAGAACCTTTCCAATCTTGGTCCGTAGAGTGGCCCGAAATGAGATTCAAGGCAGGACAGCCCTACATCAGATTACCGAAGTTGTCACTGATGCGATAATGCATGCCCTCTGCACCATTCATGTAGAAGATGCTCGTGAGAGATATGAGAGAAACCATGAAACCCTGCTGCAAGCACTGGCTGAATCACAAGCCGAAGTCATAGAGCTCCGACTACGCCAGAGGGTGTATGAAAGACACCTGCTCGACATGGAACGTCAACTGGCTGAATTGAGAGTTCACCAGAGGGATGACCGTCGCCAGTAGTAGACGCTTTACTTTATTTTCCTTGTTAAAAGGAATCGTTTTCTGCCTATGCCTGATGTGGCATTTTCTATGAAATTATCTTGTACCGTAAGTACTATGGTTAGGTCTTTATGCTATCAAGAACCATCTTCTCTGGATATGATGTAAGACCTTTACAAGGTCATTTTCATGAATCTTTACGTCGTGAATATCAAAGATATTGACAGTCGGCTAACTTCTGTGTCATTCTTTATTCAAGTACTCTTATCATACTTTCATTGGAGTCTATCTGAAACCTGCTTTAGTCAAGTCGTTGGACTATAGTAATTTAGCTCTGGAGACATTTCCATGTCTCTTTCAGTGGTTGGATCTTGTTATTCACCAACCTACGATACCTCGGCTTGAACGACAAACGTCTTGAGATCATTCTACGAACTTACTTCCACCCGTTACCAGGACTGCATCATAGGGATGTAGGTCAACCCCTTCATAAACACACCTCCACTCAGTACTAGGACTGCATCATAGGGATGTAGGTCAAATTTTCGAAAACATACTTCTATTCTTTACATAACAGTCGAACTACACCTAGGGTCAACCAGAATCGCTCACAAAATCCTTATCTTTCGTGTTACAGAATCACGTCGTCATCCAGAAACAATCAGTCGAACAACGAAACCCCTATCCTCCATATCGACGCCGCTACATTACAAGCTGCAGGAGCAGCTGCTGTGACAACTTTCCTTACGCACATCAACTCAGGCAACATAAACAAGACTGAAAAAGGAGTCGAGAGTTCCGATGGTAGTACCAAACCAGGAAACAAACAAATGGCAACATCCATGGACTTGCAAAGTAGTAAGACCGAAAGGAAGAGGCGATATCATAAAGCCCTAAAGGAGCGCAAGAGAGCCCAAGGACTTGCCATGCCACAGCCAGAAGTGGCAACTCCTACAGAACGCTTTAAGAAGCAATTTTCAAAGTGGAGTAATGAGGAAGGCACTCGTGTCCACATAACACTGGATAAGCACCGCAATCCCGTCACCAATGCAAGTACTAGCCAGTCATGCCACCAATGCGGTGAGATAGGGCACGTCAAGAAGGATTGCCCTATAGCAAAGAACTCTGGCGCAGATGGGAGGATTCTCAGGATCACAGCTCCAGGAGAGCCTACTCCGGAACCCTCGTTAATGTAGCTTAGGCATGTTGTTGTAACAGACTTATAAATTATCCAGAACTAGTGCAACTAGAGTCTTAAATTTTGAGATCCTGTATGTATAAGGATGCTCATGCTGCGTATACTTGCCTTTTGTAGTATACCTTATTTTGCAGCAATAGTCTTGTTGTAAGTCTAAAGTACAGTAACTCTGTTCATGGTTGCACGGTTGCGTTTTGTCTGTAAACGTCTTATGTTCAAATCTAATGTCTTTAAGTTTCAGTATGATTTCGACATTATCATACGACTCGATTCAATTTGATCCTCACAAAAACAGCTTCATACGTACGTCTCCTTATCAGTAAACGTCTTTTTAGCGAAATAGTCATATCAGAACACCGAAGTACTCATGCCAGGAGTACCTCTTAGTTATTTTCTTTCCGAAGAAATCCCCGAAGTACCACTCGTGCAGTACGTCAAGTTTAATCCAAGGATTCATGCGATTGATCTATCACTGAGGAATGTATACATAAGAGTGATATATAATCAAGGTTCTACAGGTTTAGAATTGATGATTCCACTTTAACATCTTTTTCCTCGAAAGGAAGTGAGCTTAAAGAAGAATCAGTTATTCGACTACCTTTTCAATCTTAATTATATACGACTCGTATACACAAGATTGTGATTGTGAAAACATGTATGAATTCTAATATGAACTTCAGGACGGAGAACTGCCTAAGCCTACGAGTAATCGCATCGTCATGTGAACAAACTTAGAACCCAGTACAACTCTTGTAAACAGATCGCCCTATAGTCTAAACACCTACGGAGATACCAGAACAGTACAGACAACTTAACGAACTACACAGAAATAGAATTGGAAGACTAGACTACTCACCCTGGAGAACCCCGGTCATATTCTTCCAGAGATCGACGGATCGCATCGTATGTACCTCGGCTATCGAGTACTCCGTTAAGATTTTTGATTAGAAATCGTTATCTCTGTCTCGCATAGATGAAATGGTTGAGCAAATGCAAGGAAAGAATTACTTTCAGAAATGGATCTGAGATCCGAATATCACCAGTTCGAGTGTTAGGGAAGGATGTTCGAACGACTATATTCCAAACTCGATGCGGACACTTCGAGTCCGTAGTGATACCCTTCGAATAGGACCAATACGCCCATAGTTTTCATGAGCTAAATTAGTAGGGTACGTCTTTCTTACTTGTATCGGTTTGTCATTTCTCCATGTAATGACTTACTTTTCTACCCTCGTAGTAAAAAGAAACCTATGGAGACATTTCCTTTAGAGGAACTTTTCGCGAAGTTCCCTAGGCACGAGTTTTGAAATTGAAGAGTCAAATTTCTATGACACACTGTAGTGATGTGGGAAATTTTTAGTACTCTTACAATTTGTCAAAACCGTTGAGAAATTGTCAAAACCGAAGACGCCGACAGAAATTCGCCAAATTCTAGGTCTTACAGACCTACTGTCATAGTTCATTCAGAACCCCTCACAAATTATAAAAACCCGTACGACTATGACCCAGCAAGGGGTGGCCTTTGACTGGGAAGTTAAGCAAGAAAAAGAACCTTTGGAATTCCAAGTGAGAGACCAAGTTCTTTAGGAAGTCTCACTCCGGGAACGGCTTAATACTCTTCGTAAAGCGTGGAAAGCTAAATCCAAGATACACAGGACCTCCGAGATTCTTACCAGTATCTCGCAAACTAGACCTACTCTGCGAACTCAGTAACGTACATTCTACTCTTCGCATGTCGATCGTGAAACCATACATTTCCTTTAGGACTCTTGTAAGTCCACTCGTCGAGATCCTCGCCTTCATATTAGAACCGTCGTGACCCTCGACCGAGAGGTCAAGCGGACGAAGCAACGTCGTCGCCAGTTAGTGAAGGTTCGTTGGAATGTCAACCGAGAACCTGATTTCACTTAGGTGCGCTAGAACCAATCGATTAGGAAGTTTCCTCCTCACGACTCGATCATTCGTACCCACTTCCTTGCCTAAATTCTAATTTCGAGACGAAATTCCCTTCAACAGGGGGATGATGTGACAACTCGAAATTTCCATTCTGAACAAACCATTTGAAGCCAATAGAAGTAGAACAGTTATAGTGAAATTCCAGACTTCAGGTATAAGTTTGGCAGTTTTTTAGGATTTACACTTAAGGAGATATCAGGAGAGTGGATGCACTAGGGTTTTGTGCAACACTGTTATTCTAATACTCTAGGATATTAGAGTTCATTCCGGGAATAAAAATATTTTCTGCCAAAAATCCCAGGACTATATATAGAAATCTAAACCAAATAATTCATTAGTTACATTTCCAATTAGAGAAAAGTCAAATTCTCTCACGGATCTTCGGGTTTTTATCCCAAATTGTGAGTACTTCGATCTAGTTATATTATATAGCTTAGATTGTGTTTAGAAACATCAAAATCATGCCAAAACCCCAAGATTTGGGAGTTTACCGCCCAAGAACACTTGGGGAGTAAACTCCATTTTAAGGGCCAAAAGTGTCCCAATGCCCCCCAAAACCATAGAGCTCAAACTAGAAGCCTTTATTACAATGTTTAGTCCACAAAACAATTAAGAATCAAGGGTGAAAGTGAGTTCACGGCCAAGGAGGTTCTTGGGCCATGAACTCCATTTTAGGTTGCCAAAATGCCCTAAATGCCTTCATTAAGCCAAGAGACTAGCATAGCACATTACCTTGATGTATCTAGGACCCAAAACAATCAAAATACCAACACCTATGAGTGTTCACGGCCGCAAACACATGGCCAAATGGTTCATGGGCCGAAAACTCTAGTTAGGGGTGTTTTGATGCCACAAGCGCTTCCTAAGGCTTAGGCTTGAATTTAGACATGTACCCTAAAGTGTTAATAGCCTAGAAAACATAAGGAATCACAAGTATTGAGGAGTTTACGGCCAAGACAAGTTCTTGGGCCGTAAACCCCTATAAGGGGGGCAAATAACACCTACATTCCTTCCTTATGCCTAGAACCCAACATAGATCATATCCTTGACATGTTAGGAACCTCAAAACATCAAATGGTACTCCTTACCATGATTTTACGGTCGTAAACTCATGGGGGAGTGGTCCCAGGGCCGTGAACTCCTCAAAGAAGTTAAAAGGAAGCCCAGACATTTGTTTAAGACTAGAAGCTTTTCACGACTTAAGTTGTATTAAAGTTAGACTTCATTTAGTGACCCTAAAGATATTTTACGGCTAGGAGTTTACTCCCCTGGGCCGTAAACTCCAAAACATATGGCCTTTTGACCATAAACTCCCATACGAGGCCTTGCACTCCTTTGTCGCAACCTATTAGCCTCCTAGCACTTGACCAAAAGTGTTTTCCTCGTATTAGGATATTTATACATGTTTAATTAGTGTTATAATCACTAATTATTTATATACATATGTCTTCATATGAAATTAGGATCATTGTGTGTGTCTAAAGTCTTCACTTGACACCTAGCAGTCCTACCTCTTCAGTTCATCCGTATCACCCACAACAGGTGAGTTCATACCCCTTAATCAATGTTTTAACTATTTTTAAATGTTTTATGGGGGGATACAAGTAGAAACATGCTAGTTATTATATCAATCATTTGTGATTAATAAACAGCATTCAAATGATTGGCTACTCATTAGCCGTTTTACCAAACAGTTTCCTTCAAATGATGTTCATAAAGATTTTATATGTTTAAAACTCCTTATTACCCTATACATTTTACTCTGTATGTTTTATTTCAAACTTATTTACAATTGTGTTTCAAACAAATGTTTCCTTAAACTTAAACTGTTTTATCAAACCCATTCCTTCAAACCATTTTATAAATCGACATCAAGTCGATCTTTTCTTAGATAATGATTATGTTCAAAGGTTTTACAAAACTTATTTTATGCTTTTATATTATAAATTGCATGCCTCTATATGTATAGTTATATAAGAAATGTTTAAAAGACTTAGGAAGGCTATCCACCCTATTTCCTTTTCGCGCTTGAGATGTGGTCTGGTGGGATATCGGGTACTCGTCCGAAGGTCGTTTAAATATTAGTTATATAACATATGTACATATATAGTCATAAAGGTCCTTCCAATTCATCCAATGCCCTTGGGTAGCAAGGGTATACATCCATGTTCATACTTACCAGTTAGATTACTAGTAAACTACCTTAGGGGTGGTTTAGGAAGATACTAGAACTATTACTAGAACACAATATCATACTATGAGTCAGTTCATTCATGAGTCAATACTTACTACTATGAGAACATATACAACTATACTAGAGAAGAACATATACAACTATACTAGAGAAGAACATATACAACTATACTAAGAAGAGAACATATACAACGATACTAGAACAAGTAACATTACATTACATATACATGAATACGTTAACAATTGTGATCCACTGTATCGGAGCATGCCTTAAATGTAATGGCCCGAGTTGTAGCCAGAATTCTATTGGAGGGAGAGCGTGATTTTGCGTATAGATCTATACTGGATTGACTATCCTACACCTTGCTGCAAACTACAGCCAGACCTGCAGGTCTGCGGGTGCCAAACGTCATTCCGTTTTACGACCATTCGTATGTCGTTGTTACCAGTCAATAGTACGGTGCAATTAATCACATAATACCTTAATATAAATCTGGTTTAAGGTAGTTGGTACAGCGGTAGTTCCTATAATACAACACTACAGTACTACATTAATTTCCCCTTTTCATATTTTAGTGATCATTTCACTTAAACATTAAATGTAAAAACTATATTTTATAAATGATAGTTACACTTGGGAAAATTACACACTTTTACAAGAAACGAACATTTAGAACAGTTAAGTCTTGGTAGAAGACTAGATTGAGAACAGTTAGGTCTTGGTAGAAGACACACTTTATATAATAGTAGGAATCATAGGGATTTCTAGGGTTTTTCAAACGTTTACAGTTGTTTTACAAACATTTTTACATTTACAGTTCATATACATTTTCAATACTTACAATTCATATACATTTTCCATACTTACAGTTCATTTACCAACAATTTCTTACATACAAAATAAGACACTAAATTACTTATGATCTCACCAGCTTCAAAGCTGATACTCGCTTTCAAAATTACTTGTATCCTCAGGTCATCTATAGACAGGTACCGATGCAAGGTTTAGAGAAGATGGAGCTCGTTCAAGACTCATCTCTCATTTTGATTTATGCTTTAGTGTTTATCAAAATTTGACAGAACACACTTGTATAATAATTATATTATTAATGCAATGGATGATGTTGTTGCTTGTTTACTACTTTACATTGTTGTGATACTGTACATGACGTCCTCCGCCCCAGAACGTTTCCGCCGTTCTTGGTTTTGGGGTGTGACAGATTGAGGTGGAAGAAGCTGTCAAAGAAGAGGAAAGGAAGAGTACTCCAAAGTCCAGGAAGCTAATAGAATCCGAAGTGAAAGTCACACCAGCTCCATTTCCTTCAAGGCTGGCAAGCACCAAAGGAGAAAAGGAAGATGATGAAATCATGGCCATGTTTTGAAAGGTTGAAATCAATATCCCTCTTTTAGATGCCATTACACAGATCCCTAGATATGCTAAGTTCCTTAAGGAACTTTGCACATCTAAGAAAAAGCTTAAAGGAAATCAAACTGTGAAGGTTGGTGAAAATGTCTCAGCCGTGTTACAAAAGCGGCTACCAAAAAAATGCAAGGACCCGGGTGTTTTCACGGTTCCTTGCAAAATGAGTAACATTTTTGTACCACGTGCCATGCTTGATCTTGGAGCATCAATTAATGTCTTACCCTATTCAAGTTATAAGACAATGGGAATTGGACCTTTATCAAAAACCAGAGTTATCATTCAACTTGTTGACCGGTCTTTGGTACACCCGAAAGGTGTATTGGAGGACGTGTTAGTGCAAGTTAATGAGCTTGTTTTTCTCGCTGACTTTTATGTTTTATACATGGGTGATGAAAACACCCCACAATCGAGCTCCATCCTTTTGGGGAGACCTTTTATGAGTACCGCAAAAACAAAAATAGATGTAGCCAATGGTACTTTGTCAATGGAGTTCGATGGTGAGGTGATTAACTTTAATATCTTTGAAGCCATGCGTTATCCTAGCGATATTCATTCTTTAAACTTCATAGATGTTATTGATTCATGTACTAATGATTGCTTTGAGATGTCAAGCCAAGATGTGCTAACCACCATCTTGAGCAAACACTTTGATGAGACAGGGATTAATGATTTGGCTGACAAGTACACATTGGAGGATGAATTGATTGAAGTAATCGATTCCTTGGAGAAAGCACAACCCATGAGAGTTGAACCACCCCGCATGAAGCTAAAAAGTTCCAATTTGAAACTTCTCCCATCCATAGTACAACCACCGACTCTTGAGTTGAAGGCTCTTCCCGACCATCTCAAGTATGCCTATCTTGGAGAGGAAGACACATTACCGGTGATAATTTCGACCAAGTTGGCACGAGAAGAAGAAAAAGAGTTGGTTGGAATTTTGAAGAAATACAAGGAGGCTATTGGTTGGACCATTGCGGATATAAAAGGGTTGAGCCCATCATTATGCATGCACAAAATACTGATGGAAGAGGACTTCAAGCCAACCCGTGAAGCCCAAAGGAGGTTGAATCCACCTATGATGGAGGTGGTTAAAAAAGAGATCATGAAGCTCTTGGATGCAGGTGTAATCTACCCCATTTCTGATAGTAAGTGGGTAAGTGAGTAAGTCCCATACAAGTTGTCCCGAAAAAATCCGGAGTCACCGTTGTCAAAAACTCCGAGGGAGAATTGGTACCCACCCATGTGCAAAACGGGTGGAGAGTTTGTATCAATTATAGGAAGTTGAATGCTTCTACACGTAAAGACCACTTCCCTTTTCCATTCATTGATCAGCTGTTAGAACGATTGGCCGGGAAATCCCATTATTGCTGCCTTGATGGTTTTTCTGGTTTTCATCAAATTTTGGTTGCCCCGAAAGATCAAGAGAAAACCACATTCACATGTCCCTTCGGCACCTTTGCGTATAGACGCATGCCCTTCGGCTTGTGCAATGCACCGGCAACCTTCCAACGATGTATGGTGAGCATATTTTCAGAATATGTCGAAAATATCATAGAGGTTTTCATGGACGATTTTACTATTTATGGAAATTCTTTTAATGAATGTTTGCAAAATCTCACCAAAATCTTACAAAGGTGCATTGACACGAACTTATTCCTAAATTATGAAAAATGTCATTTTATGGTTCACAAGGGCTTGATACTTGGACATGTGGTGTCCCAAAATGGTTTAGAAGTTGACAAGGCCAAAATAGATGTTATTAAGAACTTACCATACCCAACGAATGTTCGGGAAGTACGTTCTTTTCTTGGCCATGCAGGTTTTTATCGGCGGTTTATAAAGGATTTTTCCAAGATCACGGTGTCGATGTGTCAACTTCTACAAAAGGAGGCTGATTTTGAGTTTGGTGATGAATGTAAGAAGGCATTTGATCTTTTGAAAGACTTGTTGACATCCGCCCCCATTATTCAACCGCCAAATTGGGATCTCCCATTCAAGATCATGTGCGATGCTAGCAATACCGCGGTTGGGGCGGTTTTGGGACAAAAGGTTGACTGAGCACATCATGTCATCTACTATGCATCAAAGACCCTTGATAGTGCACAAGGCAACTACACCACAACGAAGAAAGAGTTGCTTGCTATTGTCTTTGCTCTAGAGAAGTTCCTACAGTACCTCCTTGGAACTATAGTGATCATATATTCGGACCATGCAGCCATAAAGCACTTACTTACAAAGAAAGATTCGAAGCCAAGGTTAATACGGTGGATGCTGCTTTTTTAAGAGTTTGATATTGAGATCAAAGACAAGAGTGGAAAGGAAAATCTGGTTACGGATAATCTAAGGCGCATTGTATCGCCCGAAGATGGTATACCAATCTGTGACACATTTCCAGATGAGCATCTATTTGCAGCCAAAGAAGCACCATGGTATGCAGATATCATCAATTACTTGGTCACAAGTCAATTTCCCCCAGATTCATCCCGTTGGCAAAGAGACAAACTCAAGAAGGAAGCCAAACGATACATATGGGATGAGCCCTACCTTTGGAAGTACTGTGCAGACCAAGTAATTCGCAAGTGTGTTGAGCAAAGAGAGTTACAATCTATCCTTAATTTTTGCCATTCTTATGCTTGTGGTGGTCACTTTGGACCCCAAACGACAGCTAGGAAAGTTTTAGATAGTGGATTCTTTTGGCCTTCTATTTTCCATGATTCCTATGTGCTTTGTGCATATTGTGAAAAGTGCCAAAAATCTGGATCTTTAAGCTCTAGGAATCAAATGCCCCTTACCCCTATTATAGTATGTGAGATTTTTGATGTATGGGGTATTGACTTTATGGGACCATTTCTGCCCTCTTTTGGTTGTTCTTATATTTTGTTAGCGGCGGACTATGTGTCCAAATGGGTGGAGGCTAAGGCCACCCGTACTAATGATTCCAAAGTTGTGGTCGATTTCCTTAAGGTACAAATTTTCTCACGGTTTGGCACACCAAAGGCGCTCATAAGTGACCGTGGGACCCATTTCTGCAATCAGATGCTAGAAGCTGTTTTGAAGAAATATGGAGTGACACACAAAGTCTCAACAGCTTATCATCCCCAAACCAATGGACAAGCAGAAGTCTCAAACAAGCAAATCAAAAGCATCTTGGAGAAAACGGTCAAACAAAACCACAAAGATTGGAGCTTAAGGCTAGATGATGCCTTATGGGCATATCGTACCGCCTTTAAAACTCCTATTGGTATGTCCCCATATAGGCTTGTGTTTGGAAAAGCATGCCATCTTCTAGTTGAGCTTGAGCATAAAGCTTTTTAGGCGGTAAAGAAATTCAACATGAGTGAAGATAAGGTGGGAAATAAAAGGAAGCTTGATATCCAAGAGCTAGAGGAGATTCGGAATGATGCATACGAAAGCAACATGATCTACAAGGAGAAAACAAAAGCATACCATGACAAGGAGATATCCCGAAAGACTTTTATACAAGGACAAAAGGTGTTGCTTTACCACTCAAGATGCAAGCTAATTTCAGGAAAGTTGAGATCGAGATGGGTTGGTCCTTTCGTGGTCACAAGGGTGTTTGACCATGGTGCGGTGGAAATCACGAGCAAGCAAACGGGTAAAACATTCAAAGTCAATGGTCACAGGCTGAAGCCGTTTTCTGAAGGATTTGAGGTGAAGAATGAAGAGGTTGACGAGTTGGAGAACCCCACATACCAAGACTGAAGCACACTTGGGGGAAAAGTCAATCCAACGACCTAAAACAAGGGCAGCTAACCGGGAGGCAACCCGGGGGTATTTTCGTCATTTTTCTTTAAAAACATTTCGTTCTTTGAATTTTTATGGTTTTTATGTTCCAAATGTTTTTTCTCATTGTTTCCAAAAAAAAACAAACCTGGGGATGCAAAAGTATTTCATTTCAAAGAGAGAAAAATTTTCAAGTTCAAAAAGTGGGGATTAGCATCCAGAGACCAACACGGGTCGTGTCCCGCTTAGCCTTAATGGAACACGGGATGTGTCCATGAAAAACAGGACCCAAATTCTTCCAGAGACTAACACGGTTCGTGTTGGTTTTGGCCTATAATGAACACGGGTCGTGTCCATGCAAAAAGTACCCCCAACTCCTCCAGATCATAACACGGGTCGTGTTTAGTTTTAGCTTAAACTCAACACGGGTCGTGTTCGTCCTTAACTCATCATAAAACCCCCCAACACGGGGCGTGTTGATTAAGCCTGCGGTGACACGGGTCGTGTCCGCGCAGCAGTTTCGGTGCTTTTTAAAGAAAAAAATCGGGACTTGACCTCATTTATCCCCACTTTCACTTCCTAACAGCCTCTCTCTCCCAACAAAAACCTTAGGTCTGATTTTCATCAAAACCTTTCAATTTCTTCAAGATTTTGGTTTCCATCTACAAAAAGGTTTGATTTTCATCATCTACACTTCATCTTCTCCATCTTAAACACCATTTTCTTGCATTTTAATGGTGGATTTGGGGGTTTTGACAAACCCTAGATCCAAAAATCTCACATAATCTTGGTGTTTTAGTGTCTTAATATTAAAAAGGGCAAGCTTGGGGAGGTTAAGGAAGATCTTTTCCATCAAGAACAACACAATCCCACACACGATTCGGTAAATTCCTCCCAACTCTTAACTTTTGGATTTTGTGTACTTGAGTCAAATTACTTGAAATTGTGGTCTATTTGGACTTGATTCTTAGTAGGAAATCTTTGAAAACCAAATTTCCTGCGAAATTTTGGTGGCCAAATTCGAAGTTGACTGGACCCGTCAACAGTTGACTTTTTGACATATTGACCTATTGATTTTTAATTTGATCTAAAACTTGACTATGGAAGTTGCATCTTCCAAAAGACCAAGACACACCAAATCATCCGCCCGCCGTCGGAAGCCTAGGACCCCATCACCTCCATCTAGGTCCCCATCACCTCCACCTAGGTCCCCAACACCTCCAGCCGACCCGTCTCATTGTGGTGTCGTATGTCTTGGACAAATTCAACAGGGCAAACTTGAGTCATTCCTTAAACGGGTTCATGCCATCCAAAAATTCGCGCATGTTCCATCCCTAAAAGAGTTGCATGTTTACAATCAAGTCAAAACCCTATTTCGCAACATAGGGTGGCACGACTTGTTGAGGGTCCATGAATTGAGCTATAAAGTCCCAACAGTTGAGTTTCTATCCTCAGTTTATTTGGACCATGGGATCCTCTCCTTCCTTCTAATGAATCAAGACTATGAGATCTCTTTAGATCAAATCAATGCCATTGTGGGGGCCCCAACGGAAAACACATTTGGCCCCACTGACCCAATTCAAGGATACTTTGACTTGACATGGTGGACCCAACTCACCCAATTACACCCATATGTCTCTAACGCTGCTAAATCCTCATCACTTATCCATCCCGTGATGAAGGTAGCCCATAGAATCATTGCTTCGCTCGTCGCCCCTAGAGAGGAGCGAAGCACCATCAGCGCGCTAGAACTCAAAATCCTCTATGCAATGACCCATCCTGAGAATAACCTCATTCCTCATTATGGTCGGTTTCTGTGCCACAAGCTCATCCGCCTGAGCACATACCGATCGTGAAAGATTGTTTGCGGGGGTATTGTCAGCATGCTTGCCAATAGCGCCCAAATCCGAGCCCCATACCCCGGTCCCCATCAGCCACTGCCGGGTGAGCCTTATCTCAACACTATTGTCCTTGAGTTCATGCGACTCTTCCGTTCGGCAGACGATGGCACACACCACTGGACCGTGGGTCAAAATCATGATCCAAAGCTCCTCATCACACCAGAAAATAAAGACATTCTTGATTTCTGAAACCCCATTCACATGACCGATTGGCAAATCATTCCATACATCTTCCCCCACTTATACTCCACCGAGGTAGATGAGCAAAGTGAAGAAAACGGGGAAGATGGTGATGATGATGATGATGAAGAGGAGGAGGAGCCCCACCATGCTTCTCCCATCGGTGGTGCCAGCTCGTCCCATTATGTTGCACCCCCGTCTTATCATCAGCAGTATATGGATGAATTCCAGTCAATCCATACACGCCTCGACACCTACCAGCAAAATATTGCAAGCCTGACCCAGAATTTTTCCACCTTCACCACTCAATTTGCTCGGGATCAAGAGCGTCAACGCAAACATGAGGAAGACTTCTGGGCTTGGACCCGAAACCCTAGCTACTATCCTCCTCCTCCACCTCTGTTTTAGGTTGTTCCACCCTCTTCAAGCATCGGAGACGATGCTTATCTTTAAGCTTGGGGAGATCTGTTGTATATTAGGTTCATTCATACTCAGGCATGCATTTTCTTATTTTCAAAATTTTTATTTTATTTTCTCTTATTTTCTCTTTTCTATTTTATTTTCTTATTTTCATTTTCCTTCCATTGTACATTTGTACTTCAAAAAAATGTACGAGATGATGACACTCTTTACATACAATTGCTCCATGAAGTGGGAAATCAAGAAATCAAATGAAAGAATTCTGAGGCGACCGGATAGTTACCGGAAGCGTAGAATCAGCTGTCATAACTAGGGGACCCAAACACCGTAATTCGAGACCCTAGCCTTAGATAATAAAAATAATTTATATTGAAACATTTTTTTGGGCAGTAATAACAGCTTTAGGATGATTTGCTTTTGAATGTTTAAAAAGAATCTTTATCGGCAACTCTGAACCCACAGAACAGGGACCTATTTGTTGACACGCGTTACCCCCGCGGTAACAGAGAGCTTAAGTATCAGATCCACACAGTCAAGAAAGAAGGAAGGGTACAACTGTCATATCTAGTACCCAAATCAGAATTTCAAATGCGAAAACGAATAAATCTAAAGAAATTCCAAAAATGAAGATTGAAGAATCCAAATTCAAAACGAAGTACAATCAAAGTTCAATCAAATCAATAGCCAATTCAAGTCAAATCTGGCGAATGAAGAACTGTGTGATATGATACTTGTGGCTCTCGAAAAAGTGAAAGCATAGGAGCTGGGCCCCTTCGGGTGGGCTCACTGTTTCAGCGAAAGCTGATTCGCCGTGACGAGTTCTTAAGGATGCGTCGATTCTAATTCTTGGCCATCTAGTCTTAAGGACATGAGATCCGGACTATGTTATTTTCGCCCATAAAGCTTAGTAAGGTATAAAGATTAAATAAAACTTTGGTTGGATTATTGGGTTACACCGTTTCGGGTCTTCCTCACATTGAGAGTTTGTGATATGTGGAAGGAAACAGGATGGTTGCCAAGGTATCAATGATCGGAGCCCTATTGATGTAAATTCTTATCGTACCTTTATTTAATTACAAAAGTACATATTTTGTGTTTGTTCTTAATTTTCTTTTCTTTTGCTTCATTTTGTTTCTCAAGTGCATTTTGTACATATCTTAAATTTTCATGGCATTACATTGCATGCATTCATTCTTAACCTTTAGGATCCTTCATCCCCTTTTCGTTCTAAGTTTCTTTTTGTCATCTAGAAATCGTCATGTTTTGTCTGTTTCTTGTTCTTTCTTGAGGACAAGAAAGGTCTAAGCTTGGGGAGATCTGTTAAGTGCATTTTGTGCACCTTTTTGCACAGCTTTTAGCCCTTTTTTATGTATGTCCTTAGCATAATTTTTTTGTTTTTATTGCATTTTAGCATATTTAGGTTAATTTATTGAACAACCTTATTTGCACTCCTTCATGTCCTTTTCAGTTGAACCGGAGGTTGGAGCACGCTTTTGGAGGTGCTAGGGAGCGTTAGTGAAGATTGCGGGACGATTGGGCAAGAATCGGCAGAATTAGAAAAATCAAGTTTGGATGAGCATCCAGAGGGCAACACGGGGCGTGTTGGGTTTGGCCTAGAATCCAACACGGGGCGTGTTTGATGATCTCAAGCAACTTTGAATTCACTGAACACGACCTGTGTTCATTCAGCCTATATGGACACTGGGCGTGTTGGGCTAGCTGGGCATTTTTGAGCATCGTACTTCAGATTTGGAATCGAGAATTGAAGGGTTGGTTTACACTCAACACGACCCGTGTTGATTTGCTCTATTTCGACACGGGGCGTGTTCAACTTAAAAAACTGTCTTTTTGGCAGTTTTTCCTCTTTTCTTATGACAGGAATTAGGCCATTTTGGGGGGAAGCAAAGCAGAAAAAAAAAGCATTTTTGGAGAGAAGGAATTGAAGGTTTTAGCAAGGATTGTCCGTTAAACATTTGGAAACATTTTGATTTCATATTTGTAAGCACTTTAGTTCTTGATTTCATCTTCTAGATTTCTAGTTTTGTTCTAGTCATGTGTGGCTAGAACCCTAATTTCTCCAACTCATGTTTTGACTTTCTAGTTGTGAATCTAATCATATGACTTGATGTTTGTTCTTAATTTCTATCTAATGAATTTGATTTTACTTCAATCGAATGTTTGATTCTAATTGTGATTCTTATTTGCCATTTGAATTAGGGTTAGGTCATTCCAGTTATCTCTTTTACAAAATCCGTAATTGTTTTGTGAAATTGAACAAGTAACAAGCATTAAATTGATCTCTATTGAATGAATTTAGTGTAAATCTTATTCATACACTTTTACACTCCCGAGCTTATGAGGAGTATTGGGTGTTGTTGGGAACATTCTGTTGGAATAGTGTCTAAGGCTGCAACTATATTAGGCAAGTATTTGACCCGGTTGTGCATGGTCCTTTTGGGTTGCCTTCACCATAGCAACTTGATAGGATGATTTATTAAGAGAGAGTAAATATTATTAGTATATTATGAGAATAATATAGAGAATAATATATTGTTATTTGATTAATATAAGTCATAGAATTAATTGGAATTAATTTGGTGCCTTAAAGAGATTAATTAAATAAGAGGGTATAAAGTGTCAATTGTTTGATAGTTAAACTTTAGATTGTAAATCCATATAGATATGCATTGGATGGATTCTAGAAGCTAAAGGATAGTTCAAATCGTCCAAGGGGTTATCTAAGGAATGGATTTGGATAGCTTTAAGAGAAGATTATCCAATTAGGGTTTAAGTTGTAACCCTTAAGGAGTCTACAAGTATAAATAGACCCTATGGCATAAGGAAATCAGTACTTGATCTAAAGTAAGAAAAGCCTGGCCGATTTCCTCCCCTCTCCTCTCTCCCAAATCATCCTCCTTGCTATTTGGTGTTTGTAAGCCATTAGAGGAGTGACAATTTTGACTCTAGAAGCTCCAAGACAACAAGATCAACAAGGAATTCAAAGGTATGATTCTAGATCTGTTTTAACATTATTCTTACATCTAAATAGTCATTAGAAGTCTTGGATTCAAAGCATGTTTGATTAGAAAGCCTAGATCCAAGCATTAGGGTTTTGCATGCGCACATAGGAAAGTTCTTATGGCTAAAACCCATCACATTCACATAAAGCTTCATGCAATCTTTCAATCTAATTCTAAGAGTTTGTTTAGATTAGGTTAGTAAGGTTAGGATTAATCAAAGAGCTTGTTTTGGTTAATTATTGTGGTGAATGGAAAGTGTTAGAGCTTGTTAACACTTTCAAGTACCAATTTAGATAGAATGAAACAAAAGTCTTGTCATCTTGGATTCACATTGTTGAACTGTCATACATGAAATTGGAGTCTTTATAATATCTGAATTTAATTTACTCATTCAGCCAATTACTTGTGATTTTACTTTATTTGTCTAATCATTGCAATTAAACCCCCCTTTTTCTTTCATCTTTTGTGAACAAGTATCTTACGCAAAAAGGGTATATACTGATTGTCCCGTGTCTCTATGGATCGACCCTACTTGTCTTGTACTACTTTTTAGTGCAATAGAGTAGTGTTACTTAGGAGTATACCGTACCCCTATTATTTGTTGGGTCTGACACCCCAAACAACCACCTTCAATTATACCGAAAAATATATGAAAATAAACACGTAAAAATATATTTCTTTAGGTTAACGAACATAAGTTATTAATAAAAATCAAATTATATAATACGGGGTTAAAAACGAAAATTTAGAAAATAGAGAGGTAAAAGTAATTTTTTTCAAAGTTTAAAGTGAAGGGTTCAAAGTGATATTTAAAAAAAATAAAGGGGTGGAAAAGCAGCAAACTCAAAAACATAAAATATAGAAAAATTACATAAATTGTCCCTATGGTTTATCCTTTGTCACAAACTCAGTCCTTACAACTTGAAAATACCAAAATAATCTCATACTAACGGATGAACAGTAACGGCATCAGCAAAAAAGGTTATTCACGTAAGTTTTGGAAACCACAAACACAATGTTCGTCAAAAAAAAATTAGCAATGATTGAATTTGTGACATTTTTTAAACCACGGTGACCATTTTTGTAGTTTTGTTTAAACTTATTGTTAATACTACTAGTACTTATTGTGTTTATATTTTATATTAAACCAAAAGAAAATATAGGTTAGTTGCTTAAAAATTAGAATACCTCCATTTATGACAAACAATTATGTCTTGCACATCTTATAGGAATTTGTGTGCTAGAAATTTTTATTGTAACAAGAATGTGATGAATACAATAAGAGTAAATTACATGTGGATGTGGATTATGATGATCTATGTGTTATGTCTCTATGTTTTTTACTTGGATCGTCTCTATGTTTAGTTTTGTTATGTTTTTCATAAATGAAATGACTATACTATTTTTATCTTTTTATTTTTTATTTTTCTTATTTATAATTGTAAAATATAAAAAATCAGGCCCATCCAATATGAGACATCCTTCTACTTGTGGCATTTTCATAGTTGTTCACACTCTCTTCTCCCAGGAAACCTGCAAATTTAATTTTGATGGGGTGGTTTGCGGTATAACATATATAATATCAAACGGAGAAAATATATTTATAATGTTAATATGGTTTGGCGATGGTGGAGTAAGAGAAAAAGAGATAGAGAATCCTAAATATACTTAAAAGTAACAAAGGGGATATTGACTCCGAAATAAGAAATGGGAGGTTAATTCAGATTTCAGTTTTTTTGTGACAAGAAAATACAATATTTAACAAGAGTAATACAAAAAAGTTTTATTGCATTCAAATCAAAAATACTCCCTAAAGTTGGATGGTTTACTAAGAAAAAGAAAAATATCACCTTATGATAACATGTTAGACCGGTAATAAGAGATTACAAATGTTCAACTTCTATGTATATGTCTATATTTTGAATGATGTGGGCTAAAGAAATAATACATGACATGAACTTCCATAAAGTGTGAGGATTTAAAAAAACTAAAGAAACTTATAATTCATAAAAAAAAATTGGTTACTCAAACCAACCGTTAACTTATGTTTTATAAAAATATCCGGTTGAACATAACTATTTATTAGACTTTGTTAAAGAACATGTTTTTGTTAGTTTACAAAAAGTCAAATTGTTTGTTTGGGTAAAAATGACTAACTTAAGACGTGATATCTCAACTTGTATTTTTGATCAATCCACTTAAAATAAAGGTGTTTTGTCTTGTATATTTTCATCAAGATTCTCTCTTATCACAACACATTGTTTTTAAGTGGATACATGTGTAAATATCACCTCCCAATTTTAAGAAGCCGGAACTTTATAACAAAATATTTAGTCTTTCTTATTCTAGAATTAGCACTCTATTAGTTATAAAAAGTCTCATTAGTCGACCTCCTTTTAATTAATTCTTGCACATAAAAAACCCTAATTGGTATTTTTCTTCTCCTTAATTATTTAATTTGGTTTATAATATCCTACTTTCATTTCTTCCTATTTCAATATTGTATGTCAACAAATCGATATTTCAAGATACAATACCTAAATAAAGAAAAAAGTATGATGTTATAATACACAAACAAATCAAAGTATTTTCCTCCATCTTGAATTTAACCTTCAAATATACAAATACAAAAATTAAACCACATAGAGATTCCAAATTAACAAAATAGGTGTGATGAAATAGCATATGTATACCAAAAAGCAACTCTTTACAAAGGGTTCATATCATCATCATCATCAAGATCCTTTAACTAACATTTATAGAAGAACAACATGCAAAAGGCACCCATGACACTTTTCCCTTAGCTTTCTTCCTAACTTTCTTTCCCTCACCAATGTATTTAGGTGGAGACGTTTCCTTGTTGACCAAGTTTGACTTTCCAACTTCACTAATTTTCTCATTGTTGACCAAGTTTGACTTTCCAACTTCACTAATTTTCTCAACAACCTCAACCTCATCATCATCTTTTTGGATCTTCAATTCTTTAGGACTCAATGATTTCGCCTCACTTACACTTACAAGATTCTTTAAAGCACCACTAGCTTGTTCACTTGTACTCCAATTTGTAACTTTTGCTATTGCCTCTTCATTTCTCTTTCTTCCTTCACTTTCATTATTACCCACCAAAACACCTTCAGATTTTAATGGTTGAGAATCTTCTTCCACTTTGACTTTGACTTTGACCTGATTCTGGTCAACATTTTCTTCATTCGGTTCTACTTCCATCAAAGGTCCCTCAAAAGCATCTTGTTTATCCAATTGACTTTTATCTTTAGATTCCACATCATATGAAGCCGTTGAGAGCACTAAAAAACAATTAAAAAAACGTTAAATGATTAAATGTAGATTTTTCAAAACACAATATTGTGTTATAAAGAAATAAAAAATAAAAAATACCTGAAACTGAACCCCAATTTGCTTCCAAACTATTTCGGCTACTTGAGCCACTATCTTTTGAATCAACACCTTCGATTACACTTTCCACTATCTTTTCCTCACATTCAATAACACTTTCACTTTCAGATTCTTTCACAATTTCATGATTCGATTCTTCATTCAAAACCGATACACCATCATCAACTTTTTCAGACTCCATGGTTGACTCACCATTTTTATAGGTTTGACTTTCTTCAATCTTGTCTTCCACATTAGAATGTATAGTTTTATCATGGTTTTTGAAATCTTGTAACAAAGTCTCAGCTTGATCTACTATAGGTATATCACTAGGAACAGAGAGTATATATTCAGCTTCTTCTTCTTCTTCTTTTTCTTTTTTCTCTTGATCCTTGTCAGATTTAGAAGGTGCCACGTCAGATTTAGAAGGTGCCACGTCATCAACCAATTTGATTTTATCTTTGTGGGAGTGGGGCCCGTTTTTATCTTCGGTATCTGGGGTTTGAAAAACCTCGAGATTGTCATCACCTTTTATAAGCTCTACAGGACTGAATAACAGCTTGGTAGTATCTACAATTAGGAAAATGGGATCTAAATTAAGTAAGGATAAATTGATGAAACAAGAACCCTAATGAAGAAAAATCGTGTCTTAATTCGTATTACCGAAGAATCGCTCTTCTGCACCTGGGGTACTGAATCCACCATCGGAAAACTCTGTTACTGCATCTGAAAACAAATCGTCTTCGGATTTAGAGGATCTTTCGTCAATGATCTTCTTCTCAATCTTGGGACCTAAAAAGGGTAAAGAAAGTTATACAAAAAAGCAAATGGAATGCGAGAAATCTTGAAGATAACAACTAGAAACTGAACTTAAGGTTATTTAGTTTCTTCCCCAAATGAGATGCAAGAGATTATTTTATAGATCAGTAAAGCTCGAATAAGATACGATTAATCGATATACATATCAACTATAAGTTCTTTTAGCGTCTCGAATAAAAAGCCCAAATACGAATGGTGTTCGTCGAATAACATTTATATCATAAGATATAACCATAGCTTCGATTAGAATCTTCAATAGATGAATAAAAAACCCGAAAGAAGATTCAAGAACACTCAAATCATAAAACTCACTTGGGGTTATTTCAATATCTTCTTCATCAGAATAGTGTTCATCGTCTGAAACAGCTTCTGAATCAATAAGCTTAGGATACCCTTCAATGGTTCCACAGATTCTCTTATGTGCTCGCCTATGTTTAGAACTGGGGTGTGACTTCGGAAACGGCCACCCACATCTATGGCAAATATGCCCTGCAAAATCGAAGTAAAATCAAAATCCGCCATTAAAATATGTCGTATTCATAACGGTAATTCAATTCGAAATAAGAAATATAATAACTATTTCATAAATTAACGAAGAGAAGACCTGAAGAGGTGGTGGTTTTGCTCTGATCTTGGGTATCCATGTTTGTATAAAGATGAAAACACAAAAAGGGTTTTGTAGAAGATGAGGAAATGAGGGGAGACTTAATAGAAGAAGACTGAAGAATGTAAGAAGAAAAGTGAGGAAAAAACGATTTTTAAGAAAGTCTTTGTAAGGAGTGATGGTGATTGGTGAGTATATGGAAAGAGACATACCAGAGAGAGACACGTGAGACTCGATTCATACACTTTTTTTTTCTACCCAATTATTCTTTGAGAATGTCCTCAAATAGTAATTTACGTTTATAGTAAAGATACGTATTTATATATTGTGGAACAAATCAATGAAATCATGATCATGTATTTATAGTTATTTTAGGGAATTATGTTAAGAAATATTTTTAAAAATTGTCTAACAACTAGTTCTTGTGTTCATTAACAATAATGATAATTAGTTTAAACATCAAATATACAATTAAGTGAACAATAAAAAAAATCAGAAGAAACGAAAGGTTACGATTGATTAAAAGTTGAAATAAATTAACAGATAAATTATTTATATTGTGGGTATGTTTGCTTAATTAATTGATAGGTGGCAGATTGAAGTTGAAAGTCGGAAATCGAAATTTACGGTTTTTATTTGGGAATATGACTTGTTAAGGTAATTAATTTTTCGGTATGTACACATTTGGGTAACTATCTTTTTTTTGTATATATGTAGATAACAAATTTGTTGGAAGTGTTCACATATGACTATTATGACCTGCTATAGCAGGTTAAATCCTAGATGTGAACGCTTTCAACAAGTTCGTTACCTAGATGTGTACAAAAAAAATAATTACCCAAATATGAACAAAACGAAAAGTAAAAATTAAATTACACGAATGGTCCATGTGGTTTGAGGGAATTTGTGGTTTTGGTCCCAAACTTATTTTTTTAACTTGGATGGTCCCTACTGTTTATTTTTGTGGCACGTTTGGTCCCTGTCTTACATAGAAAGACTATTGTGCCCTTATTAATTTATTTTTTAATTAATTTTCTTATTTATGTATTTATTTTTTACATATTTAAAAAAAATCAATAGACCACACATATATGTATCTCCTCGGATGATCCCTACTGTTTATTTTTTAATTAATTTATTTTTTTTAACTCGGATGGTCCCTACTGTTTAATTTTGTTACGAACTTGGTCTTTGTCTTATCTAAAAAGACTATTGTACTCTTATTATTTTTTTTTAATTAATTTTCTTGTTTATGTACTTATGCTTTATATATTTAAGAAAAATTAGTAGACCCCACATATATGTATCTCCTCACGATCCCATCTTTCATCATTCTCAACTTCTATTTATTTTCCATTTTTAGTGGTATCGACGTCTTCATCATCACTTTTTTTTCGGTCCTTTCAACTCCGTCGAATCAACACCACAACCTACTAAAGATGAAGAGACAGTAGGTTATGGTGTTGGTTCGCCAGAGTTAAAGTACCAAAAAAAGATGGATGGTGAAGATGTCGATGTTACTAAAGATGGAAAAGAAATAGAAGATGAGGAGGATGAGAGATGAGATGGTGACCGGTAAGACCCAAATTAAATTTCTCAAATATGGTTTCAGGTTTACAGTGAGGACATACATATATGTGGGGTATATTAACTTTTTTATAAAAAATAAATACATAAATAAGAAAATTAATTAAAAAATGTAATAAGGGAAAAATAGTATTTTTAGGTAAGACAGAGACCAAACGCGTAACAAAAATAAACAGTAGGGATCATTCGAGTTAAAAATAAATAAATAAATTACAAATAAACAGTAGGGATCATCCAAGGAGATACAAATATGTGTAGTCTATTAATTTTTTAAATATGTAAAAAATAAATACATAAATAAGAAAATTAATTAAAAAATAAATTAATAAGGGCACAATAGTCTTTTTAGGTAAGACGGGGACCAAGCGCTCAACAAAAATAAACAGTAGGGACCATCTAAGTTAAAAAAAAAAAAGTTATGGACCAAAAACACAAATTTTCCCAAACCACAGGGACCATTCGTGTAATTTAAATTTTACTTTTTGTTTTGTTCATATTTGGGTAACTATTTTTTTGTACACATTTAGGTAACGAACTTGTTGAAAGCGTTCACATAGAGGATTTAACCTGCTATAGCGGGTCATAATGGTCATATGTGAACACTTCCAACAAGTTTGTTACCTATATATGTACAAAAAAAAAGATAGCTACTCAGATGTAAACATACCAAAAAGTTAATTACCTTAATAAGTCTTATTTCATTATTTGTATATAATTAAAAGTTCTCAAAACTACTTAAATGCTTTTTCATTACTTTTATGTTTAAAATAAAAGTTTTAGTTTAGGACTATCAAATAAAACTGATTTTTTAATTCGAGTTTCTTAAAAAGATTAGAATTAAAAATAAATCTCTTAAATACTCATAAAAAAATCATATCCGAATAGACCCATAAAAAAAATTTTCTTTTACAAATATTTCGCAATTAAGCTATTCTTTTTTTACAATACTAAGAGCATCTCCAACCCACTCTCATTCTCCATAATTTCCTCCATTTCTTCTCTCATTACTCTCCAACCCTATCCCATTTCTTCCTTCGTTTTTGGGGAAATGAATAGTATAACACCAAATATGGTGTTATATTATTCATTTATCCCAAAATGGGGATGAACTTTGAGTTGTCGGTTTTAATCTCTCGTTTTATATATTTATACATTTTTGGTTTTTTTACCTACTAATTATTATTTAAATGTAATATTTAATATTTATAATATTGTGTTATATATTAAATTATATTAATTAATTATAAATATAAATTTTCTTTTTGTTTATCAAATTCATATTAAAATTTAAATACTTATTGAAAAATTTAAAACACAATTATGTATTTTACAAAAGCTTATAATCACGTATTATAAATATAATATAATTTATTTAATATTATTGTCATGAAAAAAATATAGACTATATATTTGTTAAAACCAAATTAATAGAAGGGCTGTATTTGATAATTTATATAAGTTAAAAGAATGAAATATATTTTTTGGGGATAAAAATGGGTTAAAAAATGGAATAGGATTGGAGATGAAACACTATTTACCTAATTTTTTACTTCATTTTGGAAGGAAAATGGAAGTGGGATGGAGATGATCTAACATGATTAGGACGGTATTTATTAATGATAATAAAAAAAAATATAAAAAATAATATCATTAAATTAATCATTTAATTTGTAAAGTACAGTATGTTTTTGTGAAACGGTTATATAGAAAATAATAATGCATTTTTTTAAATAACGCCATTTTACGCAAAATAGGTATAAAATATTCATAATTTCTATAGATTTTTTGTAGGGTTACTGGTTTAAAAAATTCGTGAACAAATATTTTATAAAAAAATTATTATTTTATGGTACAAGTTAAAAACATATTTACGTTTTATTTTTATTTTTAGTTTTTGTGATTACCAGTGCTATTTACATCTATCAAGTATCAACTAAAATCATCGGATCTTTATCATTTTGCAAACTAGTTCCATGCTTTAACATCTTTCTCTACCCTTATCTTCTAAAACAATAAAACTGTTTTTTATTTCTTTTCTATTTTTTGAACCCACGAAAATTTATTAAAAGCCAAACTGAGAGTACAATTTAAAAAATACACCAAACTATGGGGAGGAGGATAAGTTAAAGAATACTAAATGGATTATACCACTTCACCCAATTGCAATTCCCCAATTTACACATATGTTTAATCCATCCCTAAATCAAAGTAATTGTTTGGTCTATCCTTGTGGAAGGTTTTGAAGGAGTATTGCTAAAAGTCATTTTGTTCCTTGCCAACCAAATACACCATAGAACATCATGAACAATGCTTAAAATGATCTTCTTTTTTCTTACTCCAATTTGGGGGAGAATTGAGTATCAATGTCACACCAATCAAATATCCTTGTGAATGTATCATGGGGAAATGAACATTCAGTTAATAAATGATCCGTTGTTTCCACCTTGTATAAGCACATTGGACAGATTGTTGAGTTAATGTTAATGCCCCTTTGAATCAAAGTTGTTGTAGTTAGGATTCTATCCAACCATGCCTTCAAAATAAATATCAACACTTTTATTGGGACCGAATTCATCCATTCCATATTCTTTGGGGAGGAAGCTATCAATACACAGTTAACATGCTCCCGTGAGATGTCAACTCTAAAAACATCATCTTGAGATAAGAAGAACTTCCACGACAGGGACGGATCTTCATTAGGACAGAGGGGGGGGGGGGGGGGGGGGGGGGGGGCTATGGCCCATGTTTTTTTTCTTCAGAACTAGTCCCTTTACTTTTAAAAATTTTACATATTAGACATTAAACTAAAAAAATTGACTGTGCCCCCCCCCCCCCCCCTATTCTCCACTTTTTCTACATATTTTACTTTCACCCCCCCCCCCCCCCCCTCCCCCCCAACTCGAATGTTCAAGCTCCGTCACTGTTCCACGAATCTACAACACTAAAGAATGAATTTGAGTTGACTATTGGCCGAAGTTGTTCAACTTCAGCTAAACACAATTATTTAGAAATAAATAAGCTTGAAATGTCGTTTCAAAGTTAAAAAAAATTATATTATTTTGTCTTATTATAGGAAAACAGTTCAAACTTTTATTTTTGAACGTAATTTTATACGATAATTTATGATTTTTTTATTAAAAAAATATAGGGTTTTTCAGTTAATTTGGGCAAAATATTATATAATATGGACGTTTACTATTTAAAAAATAAAACTTTTCAATAAATTAAAACAAAATAATAAAAATTTTCTAACAATAACTTTCTAACATGCTTACAAAAATAAGATATTAACAGTGTTATTTATACTCATATGAGAACTCTTTCATATACTTAAAAGTTTAGGGACATTATTGCAATTTAATAGGTTTAAGCTCCATTACTTAAAAGTTTAGGGACATTATTGCAATTTAATAGGTTTAAGCTTCATTGTGCAATTGATAAAAGGGAGATGAAATTTTTTTGGTTGTTTTCCTTGATACGAGAATTAAAAAAAGTAATGTAATTTCTTTCAATTTGTTTTCAGAAAATCTAACTTTTTTTAAACGATCACCTCTTAACTTTTTATATGTTAACATTCATAGTACATATTAAAAAAATGTCAATATTTTAATATTGATCATTAGTTTTAATTTTCTTTAAAATGTATCTTAAATCATATATTATACTTTTCCAGACGAAATTCAACTTGTTCTAGAAGGTTGGAAATTATTAATTATTTATTTTATCAAGATTCATGTAGCTATTATTCATTTTCAACGTGAAATCACAAAACAATCTTTAAATAATGTAGTGGTTTTAGGTGTGATCATTTATTTTATAAAATTCAGACTCCCTTTTATATACTTAAAAACGATTTAGAAGGAACGTATAAATAATCCGCCAGAAATGATTTACAACAATAATATATCCACAATCAACGTACTTTCAAAAAAAATTAAAATTTTAAAAGTCGCCATTATTGAACGTACTTTCAAACTTTATGGAACGTACTTTCAAAATTCTATCAATTGGACATCTCTTGTTTGTCTTGGATCTTGGCCTTCACGCTATACATAGTTTCAAGCCTTCCGCATCCATGGTCATCATTTCTCCGGTCAACGGTCTTGACGAAAACAAATTTTATTTTTATTGCAAGAATATTTACTTCCATATAAAGTGAATGTTTTATCTTTGTAATACTCCATTTTTTTTATCTTTTATTCATTTATAACTTTGAATAATAGAAAATTAAAAAGGACCCACCAAAATCCATAGGAATCAGAGAAGAAACCATACACGAATTTTATAAGGCTGGTAGGTGTGACATTAAAGGAAGATAGTGGTGGTAATGGGAAACAACACGCAGGCGTATAACGCCCAATAACGGTGAAGGGGGCGGTGTTTTTGTGTTATAACGTCCAAAATACCCCGGTGAGCGTTGTTCATACCCAACAGTCTAATAAAACCATAGATTTGTTTATCTTTCTTATGTGTGTATCAATGAAACGAATCAAGCTACCACAAGAGATTTCAAAATTAACCTATGGAATTGAAGAAGTCATAGGCAAAAATCAGGTTTGAGTTCCTTTGTTTGGAAACTAAAACTCGTTGCAAGTTAAATTCATTGATCATACTACTCTAATCTAGGCTAGTGTTGTTACATATGGTTCACGAATTCTTATGAGAAAGACACAAATGTATGTCTTAGTTAGAAGTTGGGCTCATATTCACTAGGTAGAGGTGGAGGTGGATGCAAACAAAGCTGATAAGATCAATGGTCGACTATGAAATCCCCATCCCCTTTGTTATGATGAGAGAGAGAGAGAGAGGGAGGGTTTATGAACATAAATGAATGGTGGTAAGAGAAAAATATAGAGGGGCGATGAGGTATGGTGGACGGCGATAATGAAAAATTGTAGTTATAGAGATAGACGATGGAGTAGGAGTGGAGGTGACCGTAGACATGACAATGGATATTATAGCAAACATGAGACAATATATTATCCATAATATATATATACTAGGCGAATGCCCGCGCGTTACGCAGAAACACCTATATAGTTAAAGTCTTTACAAATATATTATTTTTTTAATATAACAATAATGTTGTTGTTAAATTTGATATAATAATTTCTATATACTAAAGTGATATAATATATTGATTATTTTGAATCATATGATAATATATACATTTATTATAACTTCATAATTTCAATTGTTTGAATGGCTTCTACCCACGAGTTATACATGAATAAAATTAAATATAATATATGATTTGATGTTATTTATAGTTGTTTTTATTGCTAATTAATTTTTTAAAAATTATTTGCTTAATGTTTTAATTTCTATCATTATAATTATTTAAAACATCAAACATTGTTTTTTTATTTTAAAGCTAACAATATAATCATTTATATAGAGTTGTTTTTAACTATTGTTATTGTAAGTTATTTTAAGCTGCGTATTTGGAAATTTTTAACAATTATAAAAATATATTTAAGAAATGTTTTAGTTAAATTGAAATTACAATTTATTTTTTGCTTTTATGACTACAATTTATCACTTTTAACTATTTACAAAATATTCTTTAGTTTTTTTAAATGAAACTGAAATTTATATTTGAGTTGACATTGTAATGCGCAGAAACACCTATATAGTTGAAGTCTTTACAAATATATATTTTTTAAAATATAACACTAACGTTGTTGTTAAATTTGATATAATAATTCGTATATTAATTTGATATAATATATTGACTATTTTGAATTATATGATAATATATAAATCTATTATAACGTCATAATCTCAATCGTTTGAATGACTTCTACTCGCGAGTTACACATCAATAAAATTAAATATTATATATGGTTTAATATTATTTATAGTTGTTATTTTTAACTAATTTTTTAAAATATATTTGCTTAATGTTTTAATTTCTATCATTATAATTATTTAAAACATCAAACATTATTTTTTGATTTTAAATGTAACAATATAATCATTTATATAGAGTTATTTTTAACTATTGTTATTATAAGTTATTTTAAGCTACTTATTTGAAATTTTTTAACGATTATATAAATATATTTAGGAAATATTTTAGTTAAGCTGATATTACAATTTAGTTTTTTGCATTTATCACTATAATTTATCACTTTTAACTATTTACAAAATATTATTTGGCTTTTTTAGTGGAACTTAAATTTATATTTAAGTTGACACTGTAATGTTATATTTAAATTAACAATTTAAGTATTTTGTCAAAACTTTTCAAAAATTGTAACTTTAAACTGATAATGGTTTACATGCAACAACATTTTAAATCTAATAAATTAAGTAAAATATATTACAATTTAAAGAAATAACTTTATAAATAATAGTAAATATATTATTTTAAAATTGAAATTTAGTCTATTTATGATTACACTTTAGGTTTGATATTTATTTAACCTTATAAACCAACTTACAATCATTATTAGAAAGACACTACAATTTATCATTTTTAACTATTTATAAAATAATCTTTGGGTTGTTTAAGTTAAATAAAATTTATATTTAAGTTGAGCCTATAATGTTATATTTTAATTAATAATTTAAGTATTTTATACAAATTGTTCAAAAATTATAGCTTTAAAATGATAATGGTTTACATCCAACAATATATTAAAACTAATAAATTAAGTATAATATGTTAAAAGTTTTTAAAAAAATAAAAAATATAAAAAAAGAATAAAAAAAAAAAACATAATTTTATAAGTAGAATTAAAGATATTATTTTAATATTGAAATTTAGTTTATATATAAATATACTTTAGATTTGATATTTATTTAACCTAATTACCAAATTATAATTATTATTATAACATGAATCGTATTTCACTTATGTCCACGTCAGGACTTAAACCTTTGACTTCAAAATAATACTTAATAATCATATTTTACTTAATACTTAAAATATATTTTTTTTAAATTAAATAAATGTATATTATAGCAAACATGCATAAAACAATGTAGATATCAAGATGCATCTTTAAAAAAAATCAAAGAAGTTGATTGGTTCACTAAATTAAAACCTATACATATACATACCTAAGCATGTGTAATTAAAGGAGTATTAAGTAATTTCAAGTAAAAAAAGAATGAATGGTTTCAAAAGTTTAAGTAAATATATGTAAACATACTTTTATGGTTCTCATAGCCGATTTTGTATAGGTACAACCTATTTTTATAATTTTCTATTAGGTATGAACTATTTTTGTAATTTTTTTAAATATATGGAATGTTTCTATAAAAAAATGCATATGGACCTCATCTATAAATTATGGGGACAATACGAAAGGTAAAATGATGGAAAATGTTGTTCTCTTAATTTAAGTTTTAAAAAGTAAAGGGATGGAAAGTGTCGTTGTACAAAGTAGATGGTGGAAAATACTAATATACGAAAGTCTTGTGCAAAATATGAGATAGAAAAGTATTGTGGCCAAATTTTAAAATAGAAAATTATTGGGGCGAAAGTGCGAAACAAAAAACTATACTATTCCAAGCTTCTTGTACCTAAATTATCAATGGAAAACTTGTGTGGCATATATGTAAACCGCATAAAATATGGTATTGCTAATAACTTTCCTCTTGATATATATCTAATATATAGTATAATGTCGTTCACATTAAGATGTTTTGTTTAACGTATGATTTTTAACTTTATCTTATTTATCAAACTAGGTGTGAGACCTGTATATTACACGGGTTTATAAAAAAATTTAATATAAAATTATGCATTACATATTTTTTAAAGTAATAATTTTACATAAATACAAGGAATATAATAAATAAAGTAAATAATAAATGTTGTAGAGCATTTATTATGAAATTTAATAGAATAATATACTTTACATATATAAATCTCATTAAAATATGGATTTTAAATTTAAGAAAAATGAAAAATTTAAGAAAATAACAAGTGGAAAAGAAATAATTCAAAAACTCTTAGAAAATGGCATGTGTCAAATTTAATGAGAACATGACATTTGGCAAAATTGATTTTTTTTTATTAGGTTAGATGTATGTTTTATTTATATGTGTTTATATTCATAAAAGGTATATCTTATCAGATTCATAATATGTATGTTTTTATCGGCAATAGTTGATTTTTCTTGGATTTTCGTAAGTATTTGAGTTACAGAAAGAAATCACCGAAATAAAGTTTGTAATTTTGATCGATTCTTATTTTTTATAGTTAACGGATACCCGTGAACCGAACCATGGTTACCCGTCTTAATACGGTTTGGTTCGGTTTTTTTAGCAATTCAGTTCGGTTTCGGTTAGTGCATGCAAGATACCCGTCCCACTGTCACGGTTCACAATTTTATTACTATCCGATCTGAACTGCCCCGTGAACACTCATAGTTTCGTTTGCTATTGTAGGCCTTCAAATTTCTTTTAAAGCATGAATTGTTTTGTTTGCCATTTACAACCTTTTACATTTTCGTAAATACACGATGCAAAATTTGTATGTACAACAGTATTAACTTTCTATATTTTTATATCAACAAATGCAACGATATCTACCTTTTATCAATATAATCATCAAAATTCAGTAAATAGGCTTGTGCAAGCAACTAGTTAACTATATATTTATAAAATATATTGGAATAAAGTTAATTTAATACAAAAATGTAAAAAATATGGCAAAAAAGAAAATTAATGCTTTTAATTTTTCTTCTAAAGTATTAATGACTCTACCATTCAATGTCCTATTCATTTGGTCATCTAAGCGATTAACCGCCCTTTAAAAAGCAGTAATGCATAACAAACTTGTACTCTACAACTCTAAATAACCAACCCCAAATTCCCCCCACAATATCATTTTGGATTTTTGTTTATCTCTTGAATCTCCCTATCTAATAAACGAAACTACTCTGCCACGTGTCCCTTCAAAACCTCTAATTTCATCCTAAGTTAAATACCTTTTTCCCCCTCTTTTATTATCTTCTATAATCACCTCATTATCATTATAACCATCTCATTATATTATAACAACTCAATATTTAACATCATCTTTTTATGGTATCGTAAATGTATCCCAAGAAATCAGCACACTCCATTCCTAAAAATCAACAAATCACCCATAAATGTATCCCAAGAAGTCAACACACTCTATTCCTAAAAATCAACAAATCACCTAGAATTTTTGGATGTTGATTACCTATTTACTCTTCTTTCTTCTCTCGAAATTTCCTTTAGTGAAATACAAATCCCTGCAATCGTTATCAGTTTTCTTGAAATTTGCAGATTGTTGTGAGGTTGTTGCCGGTGATTCCTTACTGGCGCGATGATCTACAAGTAATTTAATTGGAAACCCTAAGGGTGCGTTTAGTTGCGGAAAAATGAGCCGTTTTCCGGAAAAAAATTCCAAGAAAAATGAGAATTTTGAAAACGCGTTTAGTTCATCTGTTTTTCTAAATTTTTCACGGAAAATAAAAATTTTCCGTTTTCTAAAATTACAAAGAAGTTGGAAATTTTTGGAAAACTGATAATCATTGTTTTCCACATTTTCTAATTCCATCATTTTTCTAAAATATAAACACACACCCACTTCCACCCATCCACCTCTACCTACCCCACCTTAACACCCCCCACCCCCCCCCCCCACACACACACACACACACCAACCCACAAACACACACACGTACATACCCACACCCCCACACACACACTCACCCACAAACACACACACATACATACCCGCACATACACCCACCCACAAACATACACACACATAAATACCCACCAACGCACCCACACACACAAATACACTCACACACATACCCACCTACACCCCCACAAACACACACCCATACACACACAAACCCACACCTATCCCCACCCCCACCCTCACAGACACACACACCCACACACATGCAAACCCACACCTACCCTCACCCCCACCCTCAGAGACACACACCCACACACACACAAACTCACACATAAACACACACTCGCACCCCCACCCACCCAACATCACCACCACAATCACCGACCTACTATCACCATCACCACCACCACCACTAACCCATCACTAGCACCACCACCACCGCTGCCGCCGCCATCACCTCAACTGACACAATTGCCGTTGCCGCCGCCATCGCCTGTCATCACCACCACCGCCGACCCGCTACCGTCACCGCCCCCACCCACACCCTACCACCACTACCGTTTTCTAAAAATGAAAACCGATAGAAAATGCACATCTAAACACATTTTCTAATTTTCTAAAACTGAAAATGAAAAATGAATAAGTTTAACTAAACGTGTTTTATAAATTTTTCAATGAAAAATGAAAACGGAAAACGAAAATCAAAAAGAGAAAACAAAAAACGGAAAATGAAAATTGTTTTTCCGTAATTAAACGCCATTAACATTTTTAATCTTCTTTTTTATTCTGATGTGTGATCTGTTACAAATCTTTTTCAATCCATCTCTCTTTTTGGTTCCATGGACCATCATCTCATGTGCAATTCAAATCGAAAATGCCCTTTTCAACATGATGCTAAAATCATTCAGGTAAACTTAGGTTTTAAAAAAATACCTAGTCGCCTAAATCCAATAAAGGATTAGAGTAGTTTCAAGTTTCTTCCTAATCGTTATATTGATCGTCTATTCATACCAAAAAGTTGTTAAGTTATAGGTCCAAGCTACCAAATTGCATAACGAGGCTCTAAAAATCAATAATCAAAGTTTTCAAGAATTGTGTTCAGGTCTATGTATTTGACTGTATGTATATGGTGTTTAGTGTGTTTGTATATGAATATATGTAACTATGGGTGTGTGCGATTGTATTTATTTGACCTATGTATATGGTTGTGAATGGGTTTTAAAAAAGTTCAAAAATTAGAGAATTTTTTTGAAAGGTAGCGTTCAGCTGTTCGACTAAATGTCTCAAAGATACTTTGATGCTTTATTTTTCTACCTGGTTAAGAAAACCTTTCAGTTCATTCATTTATGTCCCGTCCTGCGTCTCAATTGCATGGTCTCTCTCCGGGTAAACACAAAAAATAGTCCAATAAAAATGTTTTTTTTTTTAATTTATGTTTATGTGCTTGGTTTATGAAGTATAACTTCATATGAATTATATCTATCCTGTTGGTTTTCACTTCATGTATGATACGGTTGCTCAGAGAAGACCTGTAATGGCATTTTATTTTCACAAGACATCGGTTAAAAAAGTCGCTAAAGATCTAGATGGTAATACACTTAACATTGACAAAGGATATGGTGATGTTGCATCTGTTGACATACATTCAGGTACACAATTCTCAAAACATTTGATAAAATGTCTCTTAGACAAGGGTAATTTTGCCATTTTACTTCCCCTTCCAAAGTATGTATTTTTTTGTTGAAATGACCAAGAAGTGAATGTTGACATTTGTTTAATGCAATATAATTTCAGATTGTGAAAATCTTAGCTTTTTTTGCTGGTTGAAATGCTTAATGGAAACTATTGAATAAGACTTACTTCCTGATTAAGGGACAATGACGAGGGAAGATGGTTGAAGTCCCTTTGGTGTCTAGGTAAATATAGTTAAATAATGATAGTTGGCAATCATAAATTTACAAGGGCATTGACTAAAAAGAATCGTGAGTTTTTTCTATTAATTACTAATATATATTATAAATCTTGTTGAAATCAAGAGCAAATTATAAGTTTGGTTATTGTTGTATACAAGTTTAGTCAAAGTATTTTTGTTACCAAATTATCCTTTTGCTCATTTTATAATTCTAAGAAGTCCAAAGGGTGAATATGTCGTGAAAATGTCAATGTTTGATTTTTTTTGAAGTTAAATGTGTTACCTTTTAATATTTTACTTAACTTGGATTGGTAGGTAAAAATGTTTAATTCTCTATTGAATTTCTTATTTATTTTCTGAAAGTTCATAAACTGGTTAGGTCGTTCTAGGTTGAACGATATACAAATGGAGTTTATGCTCAATTCACTCAATCTCCAGACACTTTTCAATGTCTTGGCTGAACCAACAACTAAGGGGAAATCATACATTGAAACTTTAAGCAATCGATGAAGAACACACCGAACTTTTGATGAAAAAAAGTCATGAGACAATCAAATGACTACAAGATGACATGTGTTATTAAAAAAATACATCTCACTTGCAATCTCATAAAGTTACTAGAATGTTTAATTAAAGGTTTTTTATTACATGTACAACCAAGAAAAACGTCAATTATATATTCAAATGTTTGCAACAAATAGCAACATACTTTTATGTTTGTATATTATATCATTGACCTTGAGTTTTTTTATTATGAAAAACTAACAAATTGTAGCATCATACTTCGCTTTTTTAGAAACTAACCAAGTATTGCAGTTTGACTATTTTATTTTGAAACTAACCAATTATAGCATTGTGAGAGTGAGGGACTAAGATTGCAAATATAATTTGATTTAACTCTTTTTCGGTTTCCAACTTTTTAAAATTATTTTATTACAAACGCTTGTATGTAACTACTAAAAGTAAATAAGTTTAAAGATATAAAATCTCATATCATTCCATGGGTCATATCATAATGTAAATTAGGGGTTACATCTCGCACCATTTTATGAGAATTTTGTATGTACAATAGGAAAGTAATAATGACATTAGGAATAGGAAAGTAATATTGTGAAGTATATATTTCTTTATTCAAATATATTATGTTTTACAAATCATAATTATATGAAATTTCTTCACAATAATATATATATATATATATATATATATATATATATATATATATATATATATATATATATATATATATATATATATATATTAACAATCCAAAAGTCTAAAAAAAATTTAAACCTTATTAATTTATCAAAAGTTTATAAATCTTTTTTCCGTGGTTACCACAGGTTGTAACCTAGTAGACTATAAACCCTCCGGCTAAATCCATTACGATTATGCTCGATATATCTAAGATTTCTTGGATCTTATTTTTTCTTTTGAGGGGAGAACTTCAAATAAAAGATTTCTTCTATTTTCTTTGTATGTTTATCGATCTATTAAAGATTTCAAAAGAACCTCTAAATAAATCCCAGGCTAACTTTATCTAAATTGTTATCCTTTAAGATTTTTTTGCATCTGATTTGAAGTTTCATTGATCTATTAAACATACCAATAGAACCTCAAGTTAGATTCATGTCATCTTCCAACATTTCTAGCATTTCATTTTGATTTTTAATTGACCCTTTACTAAAAAAACATCAAGTTGTGGTTTATAATTACAAATATTATCTTTAAATTTATTGTATTTTATTTAGTTTTTTGTACATTGTCTTGGTGAATAATTTATAACCTTAAAATTATTTGTTGTTGAATATGTCAAGGTCATCATACACATATGTATGTATATACATTTATACATTATCAAATATTTAAATAAAATATACTTTTAGAATTAATGGCACACTTGTGGAAATGGAGGGGGGGGGGGATAAATGTTGGACAAATTGTAAAAAGTTAGGACTTACAATTATAAAAAGTTAGGACTTAAAGAGGAGACTCTCATTTCAATAACTTTCTTTGTTAAGTTGAAATAAACATTGATATAAAACCTCATGAATTAAGCCATGTCCCTATTAAGTTTATTAAGTTAAACAGAAAACAACATCTTAATACACTACTTTCAAACATTCATATAATGTCAAGAACATACTTTGTTTAACGAAGAAGATGCATGTTCAAAGATTTGGCTATCTCAATACTTAACAAGTAACAAAAAAGATAACCACCCATTGTCATGATGACATCACTTTGAGTTATTCATGCAACTAATGAAATTTTTGGTTTTCATGACCATCTTCATGTTAAAGGGACACATAAGGTTTTCTGTAAAAGTTGTTAATCCAAGGTTCTAAATATATTATTGGTTATATTGATTGAATAAAAGACAAATATCTAAGAAAAAAGCTATATATACTTCATGAAAGCGTGCTTCTTAAATCTATCACGTGCAACCGTTTTGTCTTCTTACCTGCTAATTTATTCACATCCCTAGACATTATATAGTGTCACCTTTAATGTAGATTATAGTGTAGGTCATAAGCATCTAAACAGCTCCACTATACCCTTAGAACACTTCATCAATTTTCAAACAAACTAAACAAATAAGATCCAGAAAAAGATGTCAACATCAACAATCACAGAAGAAAATTCCAGCTACATATAATCTGCTTTCGGTTAACATTGACTTATCATCATATGGCTAAACCAACTCAAGGGTAATACTTGAAATTATACACCAAGTATGCACTAACAACAATGTACAGGGCACATATCGTCATGCGTATAGTGGAAAGAAGTAAAACTTTGCTAAAAAAACTTCAATAAAACCTGAAATATCGTAGTTATATTGCTAAAAACTTCAACAGAACCTCAAACATCACAGTTACTATTGCTAAAAATTTCAACAAAACCTCAAACATCACAATTATATTGCTAAAAACTTCAAGAGAACATCAAAGATCACAATTATTGTTGCTAAAAACTTCAAAAATTAGAGACCCATACAATGCACAAAAGAATGCAATCCAAGTTTTCTTACAATTTTGATGTAGTAGGGAAACAAAAATAATACATTTGACTTTTGGAAAGGTCTAAATGTCACCACCATTCGAATTTGGGAAGTTGAAACCACCATTTGTGCTTGGAATGGAATCGATATACTAGCCATTTAGGAAGTTGGAATCACTATCTTGTTCTGGAATGTATTCTTGTGGGAATTGGATTAGATTTTAGAAGTGAGGGTTAGGAGAAGTAATGAATTGGGCATCAAAAAGGCTATGGAATTGATAATTTTGGTTATTAGATTCTTGATCCACAAATAGAAAAGAAGCATTGAATTAGGATTAGAAGGATCGGAATCCATATTAGAAGAATCCAATTGAGTATTAGGGTTTTCAATCACAGTAGTTTGGAATTGATGGTATTGGTTTTCAGATATAGGAATAGCAGCATCAACTTGAACATTAGGGTTGCCGTCGGGGTTGGGGTTTTCAACAGAAGACATCTGGAATTGGTGATGTTGGTTTTCCGATGTGGGAATTAAAGATCTTAGTTCTTGTCATTCAAGATTTGAAGTATCTAATTCTATGTCAGAAGAATCCAATTGAGTATCAGGGTTTTCTAGCGGAGTAGTCTCGATTGATGGAACTGATTTTCAAATACAGGAATATAAGGACCAACTTGAACATTAGGGTTTTGGTTTTCAACATAAGGATCGAATTCAAGATTAGAACGATCGAATTCCATATCAGAAGAATGAGTATTAGAGTTTTCAACTATAGTATTGAATTGATGGCATAGGTTTTCAGATCCAAGAATATAAGTATCAACATGAGGGTTATGGTTAGGGTTAGGGTTTTCATCAGTAGAAGTCTCGAATTGGTGATGTTGGTTTTTGGTGCCGGAATTAAGGTTTTCGGTTCTCGTTGTCCTTGAACAATCTGGATGTTCTTTATTCTTCCATCGTTCTTGCAGTAGATTCTACACAACACGAAGTTGTTTTGGAGTCTTTTTCGGGTTGCATGGATGATGTATTCATCCATGACCCACCATGTTGAACACGACTCTTTTTGTGAGAAAGTATAATACTTTTATTAAGTCCAATTAAGAAGAACTTACACTTTGAGAGACTACTACACTTTTCTTACTTTGAGGTGTTTCTTGGATGGTTTGGATGTTGGGATTGTTTTGAGAAAATGAGATCCACACCTATTTATAGGTGTTTCCACCTCCCTTTAGGAAGTTTCTACATCTTCCTACAAGATACATACATTCATGACTATTTTAGAATCTTCTACTGTAATCTATATCTATTACATGCTTATATATATTTCTAGAATGTTCTATAATTTCATAGATAAGTCTAGGAAGTTCTTGTGTCTTCCACTGTCTTCTAGAAGGTTCCATAACATTTTAGGGTCTTCCATGTCATTCTATAATATACTTGAGTTTTCTTGTACGTTCTAGAATATTCCATAGGCTTCCACTATGTTCTAGAATCTTGTAGATCATTCTAGGACATTATAACATCTTTTTGATAATAGGTTAAACTATATTAAGCTCCATTGGGCTAGTGGTGACTTCAACACTCCTCCTTAACACCAGCCCTTATTCTTCATACCATGTTAAGCTGACAATGAAAACTCTTATATTTTCCTGTACTTAGCCATTTTGTGAACTCGTCTGCTACTTAGCCATCAGGCTTGATATTTCTTATATTGACTTCTTCCTTTTGAACTTTTTCTCTTGCACATGCTTTGTTTTTCCTAATTTGTTGCAGTCGTTGCTTCATATATTTTTTCCATAGTTGACAACGACATTCTTGGTTGCCTTTTGTTCCACCATAATATTCTTCCTGTCCCCGTTGAACTATCTTGTATATATTCTTATGCCTCCCTTTGTCAAACTTGTAAGCATGTGGGTTGTCCCTTTTACAAGCCTTAAAAAATTCCCGCAACATTAACATGTTATGACGTGAAACCTTATCGATCTGATCATCTCGTTTAGATGTTGCTCGGTTGAGAGATTGTAATTTTCCCTTACAAATCAATTTGTTTTTCTTCTTATTCGCCTTATCCAGTTTCTCCGTCACATGTTCCACTTTTCATATAATATGTGACTTTTTATGCAGCTCTGGTGACGTCATGTTCTTATTCTCCTTCGGAACATCCATGTTCGAGGGAACAACTTCCTACTTCAAGGTTGTCATAAACTTTTTTCTCATTCTTCTTAAGACCTTTGTTGAGTTTCATAAATGATAGGATTCGGAAGAAGACCTTTGTCGAGTTGCATAGTTGATAGGATTTGGGACCCAATCCTATTTCTCTTCAAGGGTACAATTGATGGGTTTTAAGCACTACATCATTCTTATGGTGTACATGCAAACCTTAATAGTATTTGGATCTAGTTTGTCTAATGAACATGCAATTGAATATCCAAAGCTATAAATCCTAGATCTAGCATACAATTAATCATATTAACATAAAATAGGGTTTAGATCTAACCTTTGATTGTTATATAGCAATAACAATCTAATCCTTCTTGTAATGGCTTCAGAAATCTTAGAGTCACAAGTGTCACTCCTCTAATGGCTTAAAAACACCAAGAACAAGAGGATGAAGAATGAGAAGAGATAAGACACTCAAAAACGGCTGGAAACCCTCTCAAAAAGATAGCCATGTTTTTGGGTCTCAAGGGGACTTTAAATAGGTAGGCAATTAGGGTTATCTAACAAGGAAACCCTAATTTGACTGCTTAAACCCTAAGCAGCCCATGGACCCCTTCTGCAACATGCCTTGGACGAAAATCATATGTGCTTCCCATAGATTTCGTCCAACCTATATTCCAAGGTGATCCATAGCCCAATTGCAATTATCTTATAATTGCAATTCCAGTCCTCTAAGTTTAATTAATCTCTTTTAGCCACAAAATTAATTCTTGACTAATATTAATTAAACATTATGATTTCTCCTTTAATATATTATTCTTATAATTAATATATTAATAAATCATAATTAATCCTTTCTCTCCTTAATTCATCTTACAAGTTGCTATGGTGAAGGCAACACAAAAGGACCATTGATGTGCGTAAAACGAACTAGTTTTAATCCTAACAAACTCAAATGTAAACAAACACACGCAGGCAATTTACCTATCGATAGTAGTTTAGTTTAAGCAAGTAGGGTATCGAACACAGGGAACGGTAACAATCAAATTAAGTACTAGTATTACCTAATTAAAAACAATTAATAAAAGAAGGGGGTTTCTCTAGTTTTGCAAGACTAGAAACTTAATCAATCAATTAACTTTCAAACAAAGACAATTAACAACTAAGAAGAACAAGAAAGGACAACTAGATTCAATGATAAAAGCGACTTCTGTTTAGATTCGATTCACTTATTCCTATGGTTGATTTCGTGGCAGGTGCAATGAATTAATATGTCAATGGTTATCGATTCCTAATGTGATTGGGTTCATGTTCATTATTACCAATCCTTTAGTAGACAAGTTAATTCAAACAGTGATCAAGTGATTAAATTAACAAGTTTCCTAGTGTTCAGTTTGTATCAAGTAAGACTTATAATAATAATTAATCAAATTGGTTTAATTCAATCAATTCATGTATGGTTGTTCATCACACATTGATTTACATATTTTATAGTTAACCCTAGTTTCATATTCACTATTCCTAGGCATACAATCTTATATTCATAAAACTATATGAATCAAGTAATCAAGAAGATATTCATGCAACTCAATCACTTATTTGTTAACTAAAAACATTTATCATCAATACATAAGGATCTTTAATAAGCTTAACAAGATGAATAACCAAATTAATATCAATTCAACCACTCAATCAAACCATATTCATAAGATTATCTCATCCAAACAGAAGTAAAAAGCTTTTAGCTCATATCTAAAGCAAGTAATAACCTAAAATCAAAATCTAATGATTCAAACATGGTTCAAAACAAAGATTAAGAAAAGAAGAATGATTATTTGCCTTTGATTCTCTTCTAAATTGTCTCTTATGTTGCAATCTCGAAAATAGCAGCTCCAAGAACCCTTCTGGTCTTCAAAAGTCGCAGCTAGCCTCCACAAAAAGTTAGGGTTCGAATGAGAAGAGTTTCTATATATAAATTCTGAAAACAGCGTCAACTCGACGAGTTTTCACCAAAAACTCGTCGAGTTTTTTCGATAATCCGCGTATACAGCGTGTACGGCAAGGCATCTTCGAATCAAGAATATTCTAATAAACTCGTCGAGTTTGTGCTAAAAACTCGTTGAGTTTCTTTTGGAATCAACATTTTTGCAAAACACGAAAGTCGTCCGAAATTGTATCTAGTTTTCAGAACATTTTGAATCTCGTCAATCGGAGTTACGGTTCTTGAGATATGGACAAAACACTGACGATGGGTCAAACTGTCTAGCAACATCCTTCTTTCTTCAGTCTTCAATCTCCAAGCTTCCAATCACTCAAATCCTCTTCCTTTTTCACCCGAGCATGTCTTTTATTGCTGAAATTGAAATATTAAGCTAATTAAGTACCTTTTGTCCATTAAATGATATAATATCAACAATAATTAATAAGATAATGAATGATTTCTATGACTAAATAAGCCCATATCAAAATACCCCATACTTGACTTTTGTTTGCCCCCAAGCAAAACCGAATTTTAGCACGCTAATATCACATAAGACAATCCCAATTGAACCCAGCCATTAAGCCAAGACCGCAACGCATGCATTTGTGTCTAAAATTTTTCCTAAGGACCCCCCTCAATTCTAAATACTTACAATCCTCATAAACACTCGCCCACTTCTTTTGAACAACGCTCATTTTATGCATCCCTCCGAATCCATCCTCAGAAAACTTTCTTAACCTCAAGTCATTTTTGGTTAAATCCCCAAGCATACATACGATAAAATAACCTAGAAAAGAAAATTACAAATAAAAGACAAATACAACTTTTGATTGAATCTTTTATATTTTGTAGCTTTTCTTCATGATACTCTTATTTGTCTTCATAGCTTTGTAGATTCTTTATTCAAACATTTCATCACTCTTTTTATTTCAACTTTTTTTTTCAACGCACTTTTTCCACTCAAAACTAAAAACCTAGAAAAAACATATGCTTAAGCAAGGGAATTTAACTTCATCCTTTATTGGTTAAAGGCATTAGTCTCGTGTGCAATGACTACTTGAGGTTTCCTGGATACATTTCAAGTACACGATGCTAAACATATTGCGATCCTCAAACTAAGCGAGGTTGGGTTTTTGTCCCATGATTTCACTAGAATAAAGGGGGCCACAAATTCACTATAACGTACATTGGCTCAACTAAACATTTGGGTCCTCATAAAATCATCAAACACAATACTAGCATGGAATCCTAATTGCTTTTACCATAATTTTCTAAATTAACCCTAGTACTTTTTATGCAATTTTTTTTTCAAACCAAGCAAGGATTCTAATTTGACTAAATGTAATCAACCCCCTACCCCACACTTAAGTTATGCAATGTCCCCGTTGCATGTGTGTCTAGACTAATTCAGAACTTATATTACTAAGTCCCCAACGTTCAGACTAATCGCCAAATCTCACAATTCGAACTATGAAAAGGGATGTCGTAATCATAATCGAATTTGAGAATGCAATTTACATAAACGCTATCTCCTTAAAATCTTTCTTAGTGAAAGCATTTCCTCACAATCATTTTCATGAAGGAGAGAAACCTTATGACACTTAGATTTTATGGTGTATGTGTTCCTATCCATGTAAATTTGTCATAACCATCATCGTAAGATAATGTTCATGACAAATCTAAACTCATATGGATTGAACTTGTTTAATTTTGATTTATTGCCTCATGGTAGCACGGATGCCCACCATGTCTTCCAAGTTGTTCAACAGCTCACCCCTACATATCAATGTACTTTCCATTGATCATGGTGCTTTGCCTTTATGCATTCAAATGAGAACTCATAGAACTCACATGCATAATTAACCAAATTGGAATGGCACATAAACAAGATTATGTCAACACGATAGGTGGTAAACCTCAAGTCGTGTGCTAGTGATGATCGATAAGGTTTATTCTTGATTTGTTCTTGAAACTTTTTCAAGATCATTAAAACTCCCACTGGCCTCTTGACATATATGATTCTTTTGTCAGGAAACTTTCCTAGACAAAACAAATATTCAAGAGTTAGTATAGTTCTTATCAAGACAAAAACACTTCACATAATTGGTCCTACTTGGTCTTTGTCTTATCCAAGACAGCACAACTTGCCAATTTCAAATGTGCAAGAATAAGAAAACTTTTCCAAATTCCACATTTGTTGAGTGTTATAAACCTACTAAAGACGTGTCACTCAATGTCACAATCTTGGAGTATGACTCTAAGATTTGATATTGGAACGAAGTATTATTGGCTTCTTAATTTAACCATTTCCACAATTCTCGATTCCTCTTCTTAGCCATACAAATGCACTAAGACTCACTTATAGGATAAATTGAGATATGGTTCTTAATCATTAAGACTTATCATAAAACACAATAAAAGGTACTCTTCCTTCTTCTTAGAATGGATAAACTTTTATACTTCTGCTTATTTGATTCTTCTTATTCGTTTTGCCATTTATTGAAACCTTTTCAACCAACCCATAATTACACTTAATCTTATAAGCATAATCATATTTACTAAACTTTAGAAAATCATGACGAATACTTTATCTCTTTTTGTGGTGGACTTGACCAGCGCACAACCAAGTGTACCTGATCCCTAGCCCTTCACTTGACTCTTTGTCAAGGAATTAGTCTAATTTCCATATATGAAAGTTTTTCATTCATCACACAATGCAGGTTGCATGATTCCAAGTTTCTATCCAATTGAAACTTGGGCGATGAGAAACTCTCCCTATTTGATAAATTGTCGACATGTCCACAAATAACATAATTAAGAATCAAATCCATTATTGCTAATAGTAGAAACATTCAAACATCAATTTTTCATACATGCCATTGCAAGGATAAATAAATAAGACAAAATCAAATTTTATTTTATTGCGGAAAAACTTTTTCCTTACAATGCAATTCAACTGAAAACTATGTTATTACATATTTCTTAGCAATCTACCTTAACTCTAAAGTAGCAACTCAAAAATCCGATCCTCGAATCCATGCGATTGAAATCTATTTCTTCATGATCAGATTCAGCATGCTTCTTCCTTAAGTTTCCTTTCTTTTCTTTGATCCTTCAAAACATCAAAATGTAATCTTATCACATCATGTATCAAGAATCAAAATTGGAACTTATAGAGTTAGTTAATAGATTTTACCTAAAGTAGAGCCATACGTCTTGACTCTCCCATCTCTTAGATCTCGCAGGTAAATAAGGCAGCTTCGTCTCCAATGCCCCTTCTCTTGGCAAAAAAAGGAAATTAATTCTTTTGGAACAGCACATGACACTACTTCAGACCTTGCCTTTCTCTTATGGTCAAACCTTTTGACCATGGCATGCCTTTCGTTACCATTGCCTATTTCCATGGAGGTTTGGAAGGCAGATCTACCAATCAACTTTGCTTCTCCAGTGCGCCAAATCATTGTTGATTCAGCAGCAACAAGCAAATAGGTGAGATCGATGAGTGTCACATCATACTTCCATCATATAGTACTCTCTTACGAACTCACTATATGATTCAGGAAGCGACTTAAGAACCCATTCTACAGCCAGCTCCTTTGAGATGACAACATCCAACATACCCAACCTGTCAATGTGTGACCTCATCTCTAAGACGTGTGCACACACAAACTTTCCTTCTTCATGCTTACTTGCCAATAGGGCTTGAGTGAGCTTGAACTTTTCAAGCCTTCAATCACGTGGGTTAGGGAGAACAATAGGAGGAGGTGGAGGAAGTGAAGCATGACCTTGAGTACCTCGATCGTATCGTGGAATGTCATCTTCATTTGGAAAGCTTGTTCCATGGAATTTAGGAAGACCATTGTAAGATGCAGATATCTACAAAAACGGGAGAAAATTCAAGATAGTTGATTGATTGTGCCCTTAATAAATCACCCAAATGAGATATTAAGACTAGGACCCAACACAATATTCTACAACTTGGGAGAGGGATGTCGTAACCCAAATTGCAGAACATTTGAAAGTAAGTGAATGACGATTCACTAATTTTCCACCATGAAAAACGAAAAAGAGATTAGGTTTTAAAGGTATTGAAAAAACTCCTAGATCCTTTGGGATTTATTGAACTTTTCAGTGGCATGTTTAAAACTCGATATGCCCCTCGAATTGTGACTGGGATGCTGAGGATCACAAAACAGGGTGTGAATAACCATGCAAACTTACATGGTGCCCCCAATGTTACAGTCACCTATTCGATGTTCCAGTTAACCACACACACTCCACCAAACTATAACAAACATTGAGTCACTCTTTGCTACCTTTGCTTAGAACCATTTAGTGTGTCGGTTAACCACACACGCTCCACTAACGTCTTCGCAAGGGTACAAAGTGTAATTTCATGGAATTACATCAATTCACTTTTGCCTAAAGTAACTAAGACTGGGAATTTTGTAAATACATTTAATTACTTTATACTTCATTATACTTTTAATGGAAAGGGTTTGCCTTATCCTACCCGTTCGGCTAACGACCCTCCACCAATCAAGGAAGCGGTGGGTGAGACTGGACACCCATTAAACGAACATTTTATAGGTCATAACCTTATACCCCCCCCCTTATAGATCGGCTTCGTGAATGAGGCCTACTAACGGTAAGACTAGCAGTTTAAGTTATACATATATAATATTAGACTCTTAATGTTATATATAGTATAATGTTGTATTTTACATTTTTAAAATACTAGGTGGTCTAATTTAATAAATTACACTTTTAATTTAATTAAAAGTAAACCATATTACTATGGATTTATTAACTCTCTTTTAATTATACACTTAATTAATTTAATAAAACCATAGGGTGCAATTTGAACTTTTTCAAAACTTTGGGTTTTAGAATTTAACATTTAAAAAAAATAAACTTTTAATTAAAATTTAAATTCCAAAACTTGAGGGCAATTTTTGAAACATTTCAAATCATTAGGGTTTAGAATTTAAATATTTCAAAAATAAACTTTTTAATAAAAATTTAAATTCCAAAACTTGAGGGTAAGTTTTGAAACTTTTCAAAACTATATAAAGAACATTATAGATCACAAATTCAAATTAGGCAATTAACAATTAATTGGTGATTATCTAATTTTGACCTAGTCCAATTATTTGCAAGATAATTCATCAAATAACTTAAATAATTAAACATTATCTTATAAGGCAACAAATATTTGATTAATTGGTAATTATCTTCTATTTTGATAAGGATATTCACCCAAAATCAATAAAATTTGGATTTTATTAATCAAAAACGTTTTTGGTAATTATCCTAGGCCAAACCAGCAAGAAAATCGCGAAAATCAGCTGGCAGACTCGGTGACTCGTCGAGTCAGCACTGGACTCGTCGAGTTCCCAGTGGACTCGGCGAGTCCAGCCCTAAAAACTCAAAATTTTCGATTTTCAGTTAATATTCAATCAAATGGCATCAAATTCATTAACAAACAGCCCTAGGCTCTGATACCACTGATGGGTTTTAACCACTACGTCATTCTTATGGTGTACATGCAAACCCTAATAGTATTTGGATCTAGTTTGTCTAATGAACATGCAATTGAATATCCAAAGCTATAAATCCTAGATCTAGCATACAATTAATCATATTAACATAAAATAGGGTTTAGATCTAACCTTTGATTGTTATATAGCAATAACAATCTAATCCTTCTTGTAATGACTTCATAAATCTTAGAGTCACAAGTGTCACTCCTCTAATGGCTCACAAACACCAAGAGCAAGAGGATGAAGAAGGAGAAGAGATAAGACACTCAAAAACGGCTGGAAACCCTCTCAAAAATATAGCCACGTTTTTGGGTCTCAAGGGGCCTTTAAATAGGTAGGCAATTAGGGTTATCTAACAAGGAAACCCTAATTTGACTGCTTAAGCCCTAAGCAGCCCATGGATCCCTTCTGGAACATGCCTTGGACGAAAATCATATGGGCTTCCCATAAATTTCGTCCAACCTATATTCCAAGGTGATCCATAGCCCAATTGCAATTATCTTATAATTGTAATTCCAGTCCCCTAAGTTTAATTAATCTCTTTTAGCCACAAAATTAATTCTTAATTAATTATTGACTAATATTAATTAAACATTATGATTTCTCCTTTAATATACTATTCTTATAAAATATTAATAAATCATAATTAATCCTTTCTCTCCTTAATTCATCTTACAAGTTGCTATGGTGAAGGCAACCCAAAAGGACCATGCTCATAATCGGGTCAAGTATATACAAAAATAGTTATGTACTTAGACACTAATCCAACAACAATGTGAATTATTGAACCCTTAGTGATATGCATGGTATCATCTCTCTCAAATGACCAGGGATGTATGTTGTCTAGGAAATCCATTCCCAATATCATGTGATGGTCATCCATATGCACCACTGTCAAGTCTATGGTGCCTTCCCATTCTGCTATCTTAAGAGGTACTTCATATGCAACACCAATGATAGGCTTGGATAAAGATTTGACAACTTTCAACCGGCCTAGATTTTTGGTGTATTTGATCCCGAACTTCCTAGCATCATCTTCAGCAAGGAAATTATGAGATGCACCTGTATCTACCAATGCCTTGGTGTATCCTCCATTTACCCTGGCCTCCACGAACATTAGCCTTCCTCTTTTAGTCTTATTCTCGTCTATAGCAAATAGTACCTCAGCATCTCATTCATCCTCTACTTCCTTTTTGGAAGTTACTACATTGCTTCCCATAGACCTTTTCCTTAACCAACAATCCTTAAACATGTGGCCCCACTTTCCATAATTGTTGCAGTTGTCTTCGAACCTCCTCCCTCGAGAACTCTAATTTTCGGTCTTTTGAGATCTCCATGGTTGTGGGGTTACTTGTTGATTCTTCCCTTTGTCAGCATTTTTGTATCCTTCTTTAAAAGGTGGCTTGAAATTCCCCTGACTTTTACTTGTGTAGAGTGCCTCCTCTTCACTCTTCAACGTGATGCCTCCCATTTGCTTAGACATAGCTTCTTGGCTGTACAACAAATTCTCAAACTCTACAAGTGATGGTTGAATGGACTATCCTTGTACAACATTAACAAAACTTCTATATTCTAGCCTCAGTCCATGGATGATTATTCTCTTCATTCGAGCTTCTAGAATGATGGATTGCGGATCTAGTTCAGTAATCTCTTGACATATCAACTTGACCTTGTGGAAATACTGAGCAATCAACATGTCACATTGTTAATAACTCGTTCTCCAATAGTTGTAGTCTCATATCATTCTTCTTTGAGAAAAGTGTCACAAACGTGTCTCAAGCTTCTTTCGGCGTGTTGTCATCTTGAATATGCTCCAACATCTCTTCTTCGATTGTGGCCTTCAAGGCAAACATTGTTTTGCCTGCTTTGATTCTTCATTTGCGCAAGGTTCCATTAACATCTTCTTTTGGCGGCATAGTTTCGCTTATGTCAATGACCTCTTATAGATCTTGTCCTTGTAAGTTGGACTTCATACACGTTTCCCATGTTTTGTAGTTGTTTTGTTGAGTTTCTTGATTCCTCCGACGACTTGGAGATCACCCATCATGTTGGCAATACCTCGGTAACACCATACAAGATAGATTTAACACTAAACTTGCAGAGTCACAAACTACTCATGATACAAAGAGAATCACTAATTCTCACAATCAAGAAGCCTCGCTCTAATACCAAAGTGTTGAACACGACTCTTTATGTAGGAAAATACAATACTTTTGTTAAGACCAATTAAGAAGAACTTACACTCTCAGAGACTACTACACTTTGCTTACTTTCAGGTGTTTCTTGGATGGTTTGGATGTTGGGATTGTTTGGATCAAATGAGCTCCACACCTATTTATAGGTGTTTCCACCTCGCTATAAGAAGTTTCTAGATCTTCCTACAAGCTACATACATTCATGATTATTCTAGAATCTTCTACTGTAATCTATATCTATTACATCCTTATATATGTTTCTAGAATGTTATATAATTTCCTAGATAAGTCTAGGAAGTTCTTGTGTCTTCCAATGTCTTCTAGAATGCTCCATAAGATTCTAGTGTCTTCCATGTCGTTCTATAACATTCTTGAGTTTTCTTGTACGTTCTAGAATATTCCATAGGCTTCCACTATGTTCTAGAATCTTGTAGATCATTCTAGAACATTATAACATCTTTTTCATAAAAGGCTAAACTATATTAAGCTCCATTGGGTTAGTTGTGACCTTCAACACACCGAATATTTTTTATTAGATGGGGATTAATCCCTTCAAAATAAACAAAGACATGTACGACACCAATTTCGCCATTGTTATCCGAAAACGCTATGTGTTTATCTGTAAAACTCCAGAAGCCGTCACCAAACATTATGATTTCTGTCATAGCCTCTGTATTTTTCTTCTTTGGGGGAGAAAAAAATCTACTCCCCCTCCACGACAGGAGGCTGATTCTCTTTATTATAAATAAAATAAAATAAAAACGCTGAAGTTATTGGCAAAGACATTAAAGAAACTTACACGAGATAAAAATCAATAAAAATCAATCACGTACCAATTAGCGTTGCAGGATTAGCACTACAATCATCCACTTCCAAGATGTTGTTCTTCGGCATTTTTGTTTTGTTGATTTTGTTCAATAGATAGTCAAAGAGTAACTCGGAGTCAAAAGGATGGAACCTAAAACCAATCGGGATTCCACGATGAAAATCGCCCCATCTTCTACACCGGTAACCAAACCGGCGTTATTGACATTATCCTCGTCACTTCCAGGGACATGGCGATGGCAATCACAAAAACTTCCTTTACAAGGACAACAAATTTCAACTTCTTCCGAAGCCATGAGGGTTTAGAAGACTCGCGAATGTAAGGAGAAAAGTGATAAAAAAGATTTTTAGAGTGTTAGGGAGTATGGTTATTGGTGATTGGTTATAAATACTAGAGAGAGACACGTAAGATTTTACTCTTACACTTTCTTTAAACCCGGTTGCTTTTAAGAATGTCCTTTTAAAATAGTAATTTACTACTTATATTGAAGGCTTACACAATGATTTTTTTGTTTTTGTCTCGAATCGTTTATTAATTTTTATTTTTTATAATAAATTGTTTAAATCAATAGTTACTTATCAATTAAGCTATTTTTTTTATTTAAAACGCTTATCATAAATATGTGCACGATCCTATGCAAACTAGGTTAAAAGTGGGAGATAGTGTGGTTCCTATAGGTCGTCGTTAACGAGAACTTATAATCAGGGACCGACATGCTGTAAAAACAGTTATTGATATCGATACCATAATAACCCAAAAGCAAATGAACTCAAATAGCACATATGATAAAATCTACATGGCAGTGTGACGTTTAAAGGAAGCTTATAGCACTATAACATTATGGCCTTGTGACAGGTAAGTCTCCACCAACATATAAGTCCTTATGGAACACTCCATTAACATTGTTTCCTTCATCTGACTCTTGGATCTAAGGTCCTTCAGTTAAGAGCTTTCGCTGAAAATATGTCGTCCTCCTCCTCCGGTCGACATTTGAGGCTACGAGTTGCCACAGTTGGTGACGGCGAAGATCTGCCCTTTTGTGGTTGTGACAATCCTTCAATGGAACGCGCTTCATGGAACATTGAAAACATAGGGAGAAGGTTCTATAACTGTCAAAATAGCTTAGTGAGCTTCCGATTTAGCAACATTAGGGTTTCAAATTTCAAAACCCTAATGTGTCCAAAAGAAACCATAAAGGTTATTGAGAATCTTTGCATATGTTACCCTCATCGAGGACACGAACATGATCCACCTTCAATGTTTTGTTTAAAACCCCTAATTTACTAAATATATCAATGATGCGTTCATCAAGAAAACATTATGGACCGATTATGTCAACAATTTTGGAAATAATTATGTTCTTTATTTTTTTGTTTATTAATATATCGGGATGAAGAAATGCGAGTGCTTTGAGTGAAAAGATGATGAGATGGAAGAGGGATATTACAAAACATTGATTTACTCACTAAAGAAAAGTTTGGATAAAAGGAGGATATGTATAAATTACATAAGTGCATGAATAAAGTGGTTGAGCTGGAGTTTTTGTTTTCAAAGGAGATGGTTGAGGTTGAGAAACCTCAGTATATCCTGGGTGACTCAAAGAAGGCATTTGTTAGGTTGAAGTTTGTGGTTGTGTGTCCTGTTGTGGTTGTCATTTTTTACATATATATGTTATGCAAGTGATGTTAGTCTACTAGGGTAGGCGGTTTTTTAATAGGTAGTAGGCATTGGTTGATGATGAAAATTCGAACCAACATTTGGGAGCCTCGGAATACCATTGGTTGATGATCAAAATTCCAACAAACTTTCGGGAGCCTTTGAATTAGTTTATGTAGTTTATAAATACTGCCAATACTTTTTTATATTAACAAATGTATGCTTTTGTAAAGACTTGTGGCCTTATTACAATGAATAGTGTTCAACTTATTATAAAAAATTATGTGTGGAAAAGTGTGTGTATTAGATTCCTGAAGCTTACATAAAGTACATTGAATAACTTTAATGGACAACATTGTTTTCCTTTTATAATGCAAACATAATTACAACATATAAGTTATTATCATTCAGCTTGTGGACAATACATGTGTACAATCAGCAATTATTTATAATGCAAACAACAATGTGCAAGTTTTGCTTCAAAAATCTAGGGGTTGACATTAATAAAGAATTGGGACCACATTGGTTTTTTATTACACAAGCATCCAAATTATTTGGTTTGTATATACCATTAATATGTAACCCAAATGAACCATATTAGTCCTTCTGATGCATACATGCATATATAATCAATACTAACATGTTACATTCCAAAACAAGCAAACAAGTTTCATACATGTTAAAATGCAAAAAACATTGTATAATTTTCATACAGTCTATACAATAAAAGAAAATTAAACATTATATATGGCATACACATCATCATTAAACACTCCCTTAGTCTAGATTAATAGCTTTTTCCTTTAAATTTCATGCAATATCATCCTCACCTACTCTCTTACCCAATTTCAACTTCAAGATTTTCTCTAACTTTCTTTGTCTCATCCTCCTCAATATATCATAAATGGGTGTTACTCTTATCTTCTATTGAACTTGAACATTAACAACATCCTGATCAACTTTCATACTATCAAACTCCTCTTCATCTTGAGCATCCTCTTAAACTTGAACCTCAATTGGAGTAACTTTCATATTAATTAGAGTGAGTTGCACCTCCTCCTGATATTGACCTACTAAAACATGTTTATTTCATTTACTTACATAGCATGATAAAAAAAATGTTAGATACTGAAGCACCTTCATGTGTAAGTACAATTCAATTATTATTACATTCCCTACTTCATGTTTGACATCAACTTGTAACATCCCTCATTTTCAAGAACCGAAAAAAAAACTTTTCTTTATGCATTCAAAACCATGTTGTATTTGTTTGCGGAAAATGCCAGTTTAATACAACATTTTGCAGAATTTGTATCATTTTATTAAAATATCTTGAGTACACATGTTGTTTCAAAATCAAAAAATCCTAAGGATGTCATAATGAATACACAACATATGTTACATCGTAAAGACCTAATGGTCTAGAACTCTATTACAGGTTGTCTCTTAATCACTCAACATCCTAATCAAGTTGCAGCAGCTTTAGCCATGATACTTGTGATGCATATAGTTTGAGTGGTTTGGGTTGGGAAACTTGGTGAGACACATAGAGTTTTCAATCGCACAATCTTATTATGATAATAATCCATAACTAATACACCTATAAAAACAATTGTTACCAAACAACATATCTTATAAGATAGATATCTATATAACACTATACCCCAGTTACCCAGCCCGTTAATTCTCACATGTTGATCCTATAACAATGATCTTATAAGATCTAGACTGATAGATCACTATAAGAAATGAGTTGACTATTTTGCTACGGGGATTCCTTGACAGTGAAAGTCAGAAAGGCAACCTTGTTGGAGGGGATAGAGTACGAAACACATACAAGAATATATACCTGCTAATGTTCCGCCAAATCTTCTAGAAAGGGTCAGTGGTTGTCATCCTACTCTGGGAGATGATCATACATACCTTGATGGTTGATTGATATGGGCTCATCATTTACAACCACCCAAAGGAATACAATATTGTAAAACCTGGAAATTTGGGCTAGTCAATTAAGTTATAATAAGTGTTAAACATGGCTTTTTGATAAAAGGTTATTTGGTACAAATAACCTTAACCACAAGTATATATGACAAGGATTGTGTACGTATAAAGAACATTGAAATCCGACTTCATATTAAGAAGTTATGCTTCTTAGAAGTTTCGAGATTAAATTAACACGACTGTACATGGTAAATTGTGGAATTGTGAGAAATTACTTTTTAGCCTAATTAATCTAAACGAAAGTCATAATAATCGTATAACCAAGAGTGTCATATAGAGAACGTCCAAATCTGACTTCATAAGAGGAAGTTATGATTTTTCGAAGTTTCAGCGTAACAGTGCGGACACAGAAATTGAATTTCAAATCGGTTTATTGTTAGCCAAAATAATCTAAACAATAATTGAATATATCGTAAATATAAACCTGTCGATATAAAGATAGTCGAGAACGGACGTCGGACGAGAGAGTTGTCACACCCCGCTAAAGCGGAAACATAGGACGCGACAGCACAACGGGTCTCATAGCAAAAGTTAAAAGACAACACAAACCATAATATTAAAAGATTTACAATTTACAGTAACTTTGAACAACTTTTAAAAGTAATTACAACGTATAAAAAGAATCACATATGTGAATGCTCCTACAAGTGATATATCTCTATATGCCACTTACTCATTGATTCTTGAAAAAACATGTAAACGAGTGTCAACTATAAAAATAGTTGGTGAGTTCACAGGTTTACAAAAATGTTGGTTTCATGAATCGTAATCAAAGTTTTGATAGAAGTTTCCATAAATAAAAGTACATTGCTAAAATGAGTAAATAAGTTTGCATAAACAAAGTTCATTGTCATCATGAGAAACAAAGTACATTGCTCAAATGAGATGCAAAGTTCATATTCTCATGGGAAATAAAGTTCGTTGCTAAAACGAGTATACAAGTTTCATTGCTAAAATGAGTATTCAAGTATCATTGCTAAAACGAGTATACAAGTTTCGTTGCTTAAATGAGTAAAACAGTTTCGTAGCTAAAATGAGTATACAAGTTTCATTGCTAAAATTAAGTCGGTCATATTCTGCTATAATCACTACCATTCGAACCACCAGGAGGTCCGGTCTAAACACTCCTAGTCAGCTCCTACATTCGTTACCTTCTACCACCTCCCGTCATCATATCATCTCGTTGGTAATCACCGATCATCAACTACATTCAAGCATTCTCGACGATAACTACATTGGTTGACCACCCACACAATACGCAACAAACCCCATAAAACATACCACAATGAAAAAAACCCCAGAAAACATACAGCCTCCATCCGGCCATTCGTTAACGACGCCACCATCGATGGCGACAATGTTAGATCGAAGGTTTTCAAACCACCATAGCCACTGTATGTGGTGGCACGGTTGTAAAAATCGCTACGCGATACTCGTTCGGCCGACTGCCGAGTAGCGAGTACTCGGGAGTACTCAGATTTAGTAACTCGTGTAGAAATATGTCTAGGGAAATAAATTATGTCAAAATCATAAGTTAAAATGATAAGTTTATTGAAAAATATAACAAATTTAGATATATGTGAATACACAAAAACTAAAATACACATGATTATCTCACTTCGTGAATAATTACTAAAAATTTAAGATATATATAGTAACAGGGGTTGAAGTCGGTCCGATGGTGTTAGTGGTGACTGAGTGATGATGGTGATGTTGTCCAAAATATGTAATCTTCAAAAAATTTAAAATAAATTAGGATAGGTAGGGTATGTGAGATTTTTTGGAATTTTTATTTAAAATAATAAAGAAAACAATTAAAAGAAAATAAAAACAACAAAAAAAATAATATTTATTATAAATAAAAATAATAAATTTAAAGTAATAATCCGATAAAAAGAATTAACTCGATAAAAAAATTTAAAAATTAATTAAATAAAATTAATAATCCAATAAAGTAATATTTATTAATAGGTAAATATTATATGTTAAAAAAATATTTATTAGTATATAATAACCCAATAAAGAATAAATTAAAAAATTAATAATCAAATAAAGTACTATTGATTAATATATAAATATAATATTTGAAAAAATTATTTATTAATATGTAATAATCCAATAAAAAAATAATACAACAAGAAAGAAATTTGAAAAAAAAAAGATTTAATTAAAAATAATAATATACAATAATTCAATAAAATGAGAAAGACAAATTGCAGAAATGGTCATTGTAGTTTGGTAAAAAAAATTAAAAAAAAAAAAAAAAAAAAAAAAAAAAAAAAAAAAAAAAAAAAACTATAGAAATGGTCCCTGAGAATAAATCTGTTATTTTCAAAAAGTTAACGGTCATGCGGTTAACTTAATGAGGTTGGGATCAAAACCACAAAAAAAAAACCATCAAATATTAACATTTTTTTGCTAATAAACTCTTTTTAGGTCGTTATCCAAAGAAATTGACAAACCACATGAGCATCTTTGCAATTTTATCTTTTATAAACCATAGGACTGAGTTCATAAAAAAATAAACAAGACCAAAAACTATGACATTTGACAAACGACAAGGATCATTCATGTAATTTTGTCCATTATAAATTTACAATCTGAATTAACAATCTTCCAAATTCGAGGAAGATGAATAACCCAACTCTCTCGTATAAAACCAAAGGATATATACACTAAAGTCTCAATATTTTCATCGATTTGACAAGAAAGTCATAAAATTTATTTTTTTGACAGTAAAATCTTAATTACTGACAATTTTTGACACATTTGCCTTTTTTTTTCTAGTTAGCCGGTAATTATGACTTTATTGTAAAAAAAAATAAAGTTTAGAACTTTTTTGTCAAATCGTGAATTAAGACGTTATTGTCAAAAAAATAAAGTTTATGACTTTTTTGTCAAACTGTTGAAAATATTAGGACTTTATTGTATATATCCATTTCTCTGGTTAGACTATCATACCATTAAATTTCCCAATATTTTCAATGATTTGACAAAAAAAATCTTAAACTTTATTTTTTGACACTAAAATCTTAATTTACGATTTGACAAAAAAGTACTAAACTTTAATTTTTTTGACAAAAAAAGTCCTAATTACCGGCTAACCAGAAAAAAACGGTAAATGTGTCAAAAAATTGCCGATAATTAGGACTTTACTGTCAAAAAATAAAGTTTAGGATTTTCTTGTCAAATCGATTAAAATATTGGGACTTTAGTGTATATATCTCTAAAACCAAACCCTGAAAGTCATAACCACCCAAAATCAAAATGTCGGGCGAAATTGGTTTCCATATCCAAGAGGAAATTGGTTTAGATCTGTGTGCAAAGCATGCAGGTCTTTAATCGACAACTCTTATTTTATTGTTGCTCATACCGTTCGAAAAGAAGAGTGACATCATATGTTTGTAAGACATGTAGTAGGAGGGAAGACAAAATATGTTTGTATTGTCGACGATGACACTTTCCCCCAACAGAGGTTTGTTCCAACTCTTCCCCTCTTCATTCAACTGCTTCAAATGGAAAGCGTGGTCGGTAGTTGTAATGGGTTGGTGTGCTTAGATGGTTATTATTATGATCCATATCCAGAGAATCCACATTCCGCCCTTGGAAAGCCGATGATTATGGTTTAGAATCCTTCAATAAGAAAATCGATCGCTATTGTTGTGCCTGAGCCTGGTATGTGTCATAAGATGGATCAAACAACTTTTGGTTTTGTTGTTTGTTCTGTTACTCATGAACCTAAGATCATTATGATTCCACAACTTGGTCCCTTGCATGAAAAGCCCAACGAAATCAACGACCCTCGCGAAGTTATGCTTTACACATACCCTCCCTCTAAGATCTCCATTTCTAAGCTAAGGGAATCTCTTGTCATATTTGAAAGTGAAGAAAAACAGTGTGGTGTATCTGTATGTATGATGGAGAATTAGATGTGAGCATTTGGACCGGGCCGAACCGGACTGGACCGATTTCGAAGAATATTATGGACCGTGGACCGGACCGGATGAGACTTACCGGGTCCAGGTCTAGGTCCAGTTTTTCTGGTTCTTGAACACGGTTGGATCAGTACAACTTTACATGCATACAGTACAAGCAGTTAAAACGTGTTTTGGCTTTGATACAACTCGTTAAAACGAATATGTTGTTGGGTTTGCTACGTTACAACTCGTTAAAATGAATACGAAGTTAGGTTTCATATGATACAACTCGTAAAAATGAATACGTTTCCATTTCTTGTACCCGTTGGGCCGATCAAACTTTGATTGTTTATACCATTTGTTTAAACTTTGAATCAAATAAGTTAACGACTTTATCATATTTCGTTCATAACTAATCTAACTTTATCTATAATATTATAACATGCAAAATTAATTTTCCAAATAAAAACACTTGACATATAAATCAAGTTCACCAACAAAAGTTAATAATCTTAACACAAACATACAAAAGTAGTTACCGTAACACCAAAAATCATAGTTTGAAATTTAAAATCAAATTCAACTAACAAACATCATAATCTAATCTTCCATTGTCCTCTTCCCCATATCATTATTATCTAAATCTAACATGTTAAGGCTTGTGCAATCTCTACATAAACACAAAATGAAAATGTTGTTCGTATTTAATAAAAAGTAATAATTGAAAAAGTAAAATATTTTAGCTTTGATATCCTAACTTTGAAGGATTGTAACTCATTGAATGTAATACCAAAAACAACAAAATTATAGTCTAAATTCAACTAAAAACTCTAAATTATACATTGGAAAAAACCGCATGTCAGTCCGACATAAAACGAATGAGATATGTCTGTTTAAAGAATTTCACAGAATACAAAAATTAAATTTCTTGCTGCTAAACTGAAATATTTCAGCATTGATATTTCATCTGTGAAGGATTGTAACTCATAGAATATAACACCAAATAGTCTAAAATCAACTATAAGCTCTAAATTACATTTTGAAAAAAAACACATGTCAATCCAAATTAAAACGAATGAGATATGTTTTTTCAAAGAACGTCACAGAATACAAAAGTTTAAATTTCTTGCTGAAAAGCTAAAATATTTTAGCTTTGATATCTCATCTTTGAACGATTGTAACTCGTCGAATACAGCACCAAAAACAACAAAATTATAGTCTAAAATCATCTACAAGCTCTAAATTGCATGTTGGAAAAAACCGCATGTCAATCCGAATTAAAACGAATGAGATATGTTTGTTTAAACAATTTTAGAGAGTACAATTTTTTTTTAAAATAAACTGGTCCAAAACCGGTTTTTACTCAAAACCGGCCGGACTGGACCGGTAAAAAAACCGGATCAATTTTGCTCAAATCATAGAACCGAGAACCGTCCGGGGGTCCAAAAAACGGTTCGGTTTGGTCCGGTCCGGTCCACATGTCCAAATGCTCACTCCTATGGAGAATAATGGTGTTCAAAAATCATTTACAAAGCTATTCAACATTATTGTACCAGAATATGGAACGTCTATTAAGGAACTAGGACTCAAGAAGAATGGCACAACCATAACGCAAGTGGAAGTGAAATATTATATTATGAAGAACTTGAAATTGATGTATATGAGCCCAACTCACAACACTTGAATACTCTTAAGATTGATAGGATAAGGAGTTTCTCCACTGTGAATTCGTACGTGGAAACACTATTTTGCTTGGTAGGTCGGATTGTACTAGTTAATGACATGAATCGAGGATGAAGATGATGAAAAACAACACAGTAGAGGAGGATGAGATTTGCAGATTTGGTGAATTTGATAAAAGTTAATTTAAATGGATAATAGATGCATTGTTAGTTGTGTGTTTTTAACATTAATGATAATAAATCTTACATCTCTGTGGACCTTATGCACATATATCTTCTTGACATTTAACAATCGGTTAATTATGTTTTGTTAAATTTAGTTTGCGTCACCCCAAGGTATTTCTTGTATGTATTATCACGATTATGTGTTATAGAGTCCATTTATCTTTTCTCATTTCCTTGTATTGTTGCAAATGATCATGTGAAAAGATCTACTTCAGGGCATATAGGATTTTAAAAACTTAGCAGACATGGAGATTAGTGCTAACCTTCTTTTATTCTTTATGCTAGAAACCCTATCTTGAGATGCTTGTCCATAATAACTTGGTTTTCATGAAATTTATAACTGTGACTATTCATCAAATCAAATATTTACGACTATTTGATGCAGACTTTTTTTAGAACCTCCTTTACATGACCCTATCTCATCCATGTGTAGGTCTAATTCCCCCTATTGATGAAAGTTGACGTAAAATCAAATTCAAAATTCAAATCGTCTTCCTTTTAGTACTCATTGACAAAATTGCTATTCAAGTTTCTCTGATGAATATCCATGATGGGTTTATGGAAAGAGCGGAAAGATCTAAACACACACACACATATCTACTTTGATTTTACTGTCATTCACTACTAAAAACCATTTTGATGTTTGTTTTATACTAAACTTGTAGCAAATGGAGACCAATTCACTTTAATTCAAAGGGAAAAGGTCCAATGAATGCAAATTTCTCTTACAATGGGTATGTGTACTATATGTATATGTATTTCCTGATCCTAAGTTAGGTATTTATTTGTGTTACCAAATCGATCTTACAATATAATACAAAGGCTAACATTAGAGACAACGAAAGTTCAATACTCTTTTCCACATGAGTTGATAGAAATTGCCTCTAGTGTTTAAATGAGAATCTATTCTGAGTGACTTAGACATATATATCAACAACTATTGTTTGCGACAAGTTCTTTCTATGTTTTATTATCATGAATCTTTTTTCCAGCTTTATGTGAATTACACAAGTCATCCCTAGATGTGTGAAAATGGTGTTGCTCGCAATAGAGTACTAGATTTGTTTGTTCTTTCTCCCTGTGAGACAATTCTATTTAGTGAATAAGTTGAAAAATATGGCTTTGAACCTAGGGTAATTATGACACCCCAAACTTTAATTATTTATAAGCTATTTTGTTACAACTTTATGACATACAATCATGAGTTTACAAATATACCGTTTTATCTAAAACCTTATTTAAAATTAAATACACAACTTTGGGGTGACAATCTACATATCAAACAACCATAGTATAAATTATCAAATGATATGTCCCACTCTTACGACTTCCAAAAGTAGTCTTCTAATAAATTCACTCTAAGTCATTGTTTCCGAATTCTTTTGACACTTGACATTTAAAACAAACAATACATAAAGATGAAACCTCTTATGAATGACATGGATTTTTTATCAAATATTCAAATAATCTTTTTGGAACTCACACACATATAATCAAAATACATAATAAAACTTTTACACCTTCCAAATTTTATGCCGATAAACATAATATACAAATCATGTTCAAACTTCCAATACAACTTAAACTCAAATAAATACTTCATACAAAGATAAAGAAAATACATACTTCATACAGACTTCGCTGTATCTTGAAACTTCCAATATAATTTAAACTCAAATCAAATTCATGCAAAGATAAATAAAATACAATGCATGATCATAAACTAAAAACAAATGAAAACGTTATGAGTTTCTCCGTATCTTGCTCTGAATAAAAATATAATTGAAACTGCCAATACGGTCATTTGTGAAAACATCTAAAAATCTTATGATTACCCCGCATCTTTACTAACCAAAAGGAGAGAAACAAATCACACTCCAAAAGAAGTTGATATGTTACCATTTATAGATATAAGTATTAACATTACCCTCTATATAGAATAGTCACATAAATTAAAAAGACAGTTGAAATAATACATATATGATTGTCTGATATAACTAAATTTTCCGGATGGTAAATAAAAGAACACTAGGAGTGTCTCATATCGAAAGATGTGGAAGGAAAGCACAGGTTTCTTAAACGTTTTAGGGTAGGCATGGTGTATGTTGGTGATTTTAGTATCACCAACCATTTAGTGTATCTTGAATAAACACGAGTGTCTATGGGAATTTAAACTATTATATAATCCAGTTAAGTGGTGGCATAGTGTACATTTGTATTTGTATGTATGACAAGTTTGATCTCAGACACAAGGAAATATATATATGGGGATCATATACGAATTTCAGATATCCAAAAATTCTGAGTAGTGGATTTTACAATTAGAATCCATGATATAAATCCGGATAGCATTTCGGATACCCGAAAATTTTAATCCTTAATTTTTGTTTTTATATATAAATTCAACTAACATTAATGTTAGTATAGTTTATTTAAAAATGCATACATGACAAATTTGTTAATATATTAACAAAGATAGTTGTTTCTAAAGCTAATCCTTACAAAAAAAAAAAAAAAAAAAAAAAAAAAAAAAAACATGGGAGTTTAAAAATGAAATTATTAATATCACATTTAAATGAGTGGTGGTAGGTGTCAAATTGGCCGGTGTTATCAATTGTAAATATAGTGCTTTTAAGAGATCTAGATCGAGGGTATGGAAAAATATAATCAAAATCAGAACCGCGCTAAAAAAAATTCAACATTGATTCCAAAGAAAATTGTATATTGGAAAGCCAAAATGATGATTGTTGGGCTTCTAACTTTGTGGTTGATAACCATTTTTCGGTAAGATCGTTACGTGAACGGATTGAAATAGCGAGTCACATCGTCTGTGATGGTCCGTTTGAATGGTGCAAAGTAATACCGAATAAGATCTTATGCTTTATCTGGAGAGCAAAGCTTGACAAAATTTCATCACCTGTTTCGTTAGTAAGGGGTGTTCCAGTGGCATCGACCATTTGTGGTTCATACAACTTGGATGAAGAGACGAGCAATTGCATCCTTCTCTTATGCCCAGTGGCGAAGGTTGTCATGAACTCGATCTTATCTTGGTGTGAAATTTCACATGATGGATTTGATTCGGTCAAAGATATGTTACTCTTCATATCTCGATGGTCTAAATACAAAAAGAAAAGAAGCATGTTGAATGTGATCTTATATGGAGGATTATGGTGTATATGGAATGATAGGAACCACAAGGTTTTCAGAAACATCCCTATTGTACCGGCGAAGATAGTGGAGAAGATAAAATCAATAACTTTCTTATGATGTAAACATAGAGGTTCATTTAAAAATATGGATTTGAGAGTTTGGAATCTTGGTTCGTTTCTCTGTTTGTAACTTTTTTCTTGTTCTTTTCTTCTTTCCTGTTTTGTTTTGTACTTCCCCCTTGCATCGTCTTGATGTGAGGTGTTTCTTTTTATATATATTTGCCGGTTCCAAAAAAAAAAACTAATAATTATATGAATACGCATCCAATTTCGGATAATTTCATATCAAAATTTTCGGATTCGTATATTTTTAAACACACACCTAGTGAAAATACATGTTTAGAATCGAAAAGATCAAAGAAAGGAAATGTTGAGCCGTTTTTTAGAACAGATAACTCACACACCCATTAATAGTACCCCTTATTAAATCTAAACATTTTGTCCATCATGAGACTCGAACATTCGACCACTTGGAGGGAGGGGTACCTTTCCGATACACAAGGATACAAGCATTTGGTAAGTGAATGTTGAGCCTTAATTACCAAAAATGTGTGTTGGCAGGAAAATGTAACAAGATTTTGGAGAAAGATGGATAAAAAATCAAGGGTAAAATTGACATTTTACAAAGATTAAACAGACCAAATATAACGGCGTTAATGTCACACACCAAAACCATAATGGAACCCTGTTATAAGAGGGTTTTTACAAAAAGATTCATTTTTGGACATAATCCAAAAAAATGACATGCTACAATATCATTTCTACGCTTATAAAATCTACTATTATAAATGAAGGTTTTTTTGTCACATGTCATCTTTTCATTTATTTGAACATATGACATTTTCTAGAATTTTTAAATTTTCCATTTTCCACTTGTCATTTTATTGTATTTTTCATTTTTTAAATTAAAATTCCACATTTAATGTGTAAGGTAATATATATGTAAAGTATTTATTAGAAAAAGTTTATATATGTAATGTATTCAATACATTAAAGTCTCATTAATTTTAATAATTCAAATTTTTCTCATTTTTCTTATAAATTCAAACTTTTCAAATTGTTAAAATTTTATATTTATTTTTTTTAATTAAACCCATGTAATACATGGGTCTCACACCTAGTAAAGACATCTAATAATGAGGTAAAATAATCTAACCAAACTTTTTAAACATCACTTTACAAGTAAGTAAAATAATAACATTCTTTGATCTCTTGCATAACTTTTTTTATAAAAAACTAATAGAATCCCAATCATTCTTGTATATGTTATTTTCAAAGATTTCTTGCATTTTATTTTGGTTTCTTATAAGTCAACAACGTTGAAGATATTAAAAGAATCCCGAGTTAAAATTTTATAATTGTAGTTATCTTCAAGATTTCTTGCGTTTCATATGATTTTTTTGTATAATTTCTTGATGACACTAGTATAATATTGTACCTTCTTCCTACTTCCTACATTGTTTTTAGAAAAAAAAAAATCCAAAAACTGTTTCGTATACCGATGACACTACTATAATTGTTTTTAGATTTATTATTCTACTTCCATTGGTGTTTGTGTTTGGCAGAAAAGTTCAATTTCTTGTAGAAGTCCTTCATTTGGAGATGATTGAGAATGAAGTGAAATAAAGTCAATGAGTACCTCATAAACATGTCCAGCTGGATCCTCTGCAAAAACAACCATCTTCTTCTTCTTCTTCTCTTCTGTGTCAGCATCTCCAGTGTCATCTGAGTAAACTCGTTTCCTGCAACCCTGCAACAAAAGAGTAACTAAGTTACAAGTTTGGTCCCTGTACTATACCGTTTGTTACAGGATTGGTCCAAAATTTTATATTTTGCCCTGAATACAGAGTGTAAAACTGTAAATACCTGGAAAAGCTGATTGAGGCAAGCGATATGCTTGGAGTTAAGGTACCCCGATTGCAAAAGTCGTCGAAATAATAACACGATCTCACGTGTTATGTTACTCGACGAAAGGTTTCGAATGATTCCATTTATACACGAATCATCAAACACATCCGACATCCATGGAGATGGAACTTTCTGCAATTCTAACATCGACGCGACTACATAAACCGCCGGCTTGTGATGAATCATGATCGATTTCGACGCCAAATTTGGAACAGCCAAACTCATCACCAGTTCTTCGGTTATTAATCGACACCAATTATCCTTTTCAACAAATCGGGTATCAGTATCATCCTGTTTTTCCCAATCGATCACCATTGATATACAGAGACCACAATTCATGGCGATTGTAACATCGCTGTGGAAAATTAAGCCTTGTAGGATCGAGGTTATGGAACGTATATTATCTTTGAGTAGCAATTTTGTTTTTTGTTGTGTGATTGTTTGGAATAGTTGGAGTAGGCAGAATGAAGATATTAGTTTGACTGGAGTTGACCCGAAATGTAAGAGTCTGCATAAGTCGTGGGAATGAATGTTGATATAGAATAATGATGAGTGTTGGGTTTTCTTGTCGCTGTTAACTAAGCTTTCTACATCTTCAATCCCTGGTAGAATAACATGCACACTAAAACAAAACTAATTAAAGTGTGTTAAAAACATAAGTGCTAAATCAAAAGGAAGGTTTATATTATTATATACCTTCTGTGAGAAAAGTAGTTTAAAAAGAGCAAAAAAATGAGGCCTGCTCCGGTTTGTGTTGCCTCATCATGATCAATTAATGCGGGTCCTTTTAAACAAGCTTCATGGATCATTTTGTTAACCAATGAGATCAATTGAGTGTTCAAAAGAATAGTCTTGGATGCTTCTAGAAGGTTTTGGTGAAGTGAGTGATACAAGATTAAAGAAAGAATCCCCATTACAAGGAGAGCTTCTTGAGTGAACCCATTGTTAGTAATTGTGGAGATCAAGTAGTGTATCAGCTCTGTTGCTATTCCATTCCAGGCTTCATCATCGGAAAGTGATTCCGATTCCGATTCCGGTTCCGGTTCAATCGAATGTAATATTGTAAAAACCAATTCAGAAGTAAGATTTAATATCTCTCCACAAGAATGTTGGGAATAAAGAGACTTGATTGCAGGGGATATTCCATTTAAGCAAAATTCCCTTGAAGAAGATGGAAACAAAGCAACGATTGATGAAATCATGTTTAGCAATAAAACAATATCATCTTCTTGTCTGGTTTCTTCAACAACCTCTCGCAACAAACACACAAGTAATTTGGCTGCATAGTTGTCTTCAGATGCTGCCAGCTCAGCAAGTTGTCTGAATTTTACTGTGTCATGATTCGACACAAGAATCTGGTTGTTTCCATAAATGAAATATCGTCTACACCATCTTAGAATCTGATCAGACAGATATTGAGAGATTCTTTCTTGTTGAAACAGCCATTTTAATGATGTGGAGTGGATTCTTCTAGAGAGAAAGTGGATGTGTTTTTGTGAGATAATAAGGAAAAGGGTATTTTCGGCATCTGGGCTATATGGTATTTGGTAGCTTACTTTGGCTAGACCTCTATAAAGACCATAAAGATTTACAAGGAGTTCCAAAATCAGTGGTTTGAGTTTGACAACTCCATTATTCAAAAGCTGAGATTTGTTGAGTAAAATATATTGCTCCAAAGAAGCTAACACCTTCCTATCATCTGCAAGCCTTCAGTAATTAATAACAATTCCCATTAATATTCAAATCAATGCCAAATGGAACTAATTATGACACTTGTAAAAATGGAGGCTGTTTGTTTTACCTGTCATCATACAAGGAGCTGGTGTAAAGAATCAACAGAACAGCAGATTGGCAAGAGAAAATTTGTTGATTATGAGATCCCTTTTGCCCCAAAAGAAACAACAAATCAATAGGATCAGATGGGAGATGCAAAGCAACACCTTTGATGTATTCCCCACATTCATTTCCAAGAATCACATTCAAGATAGATCCCAATAAGATATAAACTCTCCATTTCATCTTCTCTGTGGGAAAAAGCCCTAAACATCCGAATAAAAAACTAAACCAAGAAGATGAAACCAAAGCATCTACAAAGTCTTTAGGTTGGAATTCAGAGTGAGTCAGTATCGAGTGAAAAATCTCAAGAACACCTAAAGTTATATCCTCATCGATCTCATTAATGTTCATGGAAACCCAAGGCAAAAGATTGGTTTCACATATGTCTAATATACAGTCACGTAACTCTGTGTAATTCCCTTGTAAACTGTATTCATATGTTTCTTTTAGTAAGTAAAGTGAGTGTAGCATTTGACTAGAATCTTCCCCATAAAAGCTCAAGCAAATTGCAATGGTGTATCTTGATATGTGTTGTAGTGATTTGGGAATATTAAGAGGTCCATGACAAGATGGAGACTTAATGAGAGCTACAAGGAGTGAGCATACCAGGGTGAATGTTTCTGGAAGCATGTTGGCATCCCCATCAACATGTCTCTTCAGCATCCCTGACATTATAAGACTGATTTCTTCATTGTTGAAACTTGAAATGATTCCAGGACAATTTGAAATGCATTCTGATATAAGTTTTAGTGATTGAGATTGAGCAGGATGAAAAGGGACTTCAGCAACATGATGAAGAACAGGAATAAGAGTTGTGAAACCAATAGCAAGTCTTTGTTTGAAAGCCTCCTCTGCTACTGACATGAGATCAAGAACTTGTAGGGATAAGCTGACAAGAGAATCTTTTTTGCACCCTGTAAACACAGAAATAGACCCAAAAGGCCAAAATTATTTCTAAATGTTTTCTTTGTTGAATTGAGTAGATAAAAGTATGTTGAACATACCCAACAATCTTAAAATTTCAAAGACATAGTCAGCAATGTTCTCCTCAACTAGAACTTGGACATCTTTTCTTGAAACACCTCCATAAGACAAGTACAGGACAATTAAATCCAATGTGGCAGTTTGAACTTCACAATCTGAAGAAAGAAGAGGTGCTTTTATGGCTTCTGCAAACAAGAGATTCAGAGGAGTTTTTTCTTGTTCATGGTCAGTTGTTTCCATGGAGTTGTCTGCTTCAGGGTATTCGGTTTCTTCATTTTCGAATGCATTTTCGAAGAACCCTTTGCGTGTAAGCACGGATAATAGCGCTTTGTAGAAGTAAAAGATAAAATGTTAATTGATGCGAGATAAAATGATTCTTGATAAATAGATAAAGAAGAGTTTCAGAGAAGTATGGAGTATTGACAGACCTACACAGTTCAAGCGAACATCATCTCGTTGGGTCTTCAAGAGGACTTCTAATGCCAAATGTAAGATCTTTGAAGAATGGACATATAAGACATCAACATTGCTATTAGCTTTGAAAGCTTGTTGGATGCCACATATTTTGTAAAGAACAAATAGGATCTCGCCTTGGATCTCTTCACTGCATTCAAGAAAAAAAAACAGCTCATAAGGATGAATCAAGCTGAACTATGTGCATATATACAATAATTATGTTCACTCCAAATGTTACCTAGGCAACTGAAGACCTGTTACTAGGTTCAGAATAAGCTCATCTCTTTCTTTGATATGGGTGTATGGATCATTCTTCTGATTGTCCAATAGAACACCTAAGCAGTGTAGCTAAAGCTTGAAAATGTTAGCTGAAAATCAGGCCAAGTAATTGTAAAGTCTCCAGGAAAAGCCAAAAAGAAAACATGAAGGGGCTAATCACCAAAGAAAACTAACTTTGACTGTTAGAAATTATCTAAAAAGTAAAAACATTGAGTTTGAATTCCACCTCAGGTACCCTATCTATATGGTATGACTCTAGTTGACATTAAGTAGACAAGGTGATATTATTTTGTGGTAATAGTTTCTAATCACTACTTTGTTGGTCTGAAATCACACAAGTGAACAATTTGCAGGAGAAGGAAGCATTTAAGCTACATTATAGTGGGTGAATGGATCATAGCGCAGATAAATGTAGACTAACAACAACTAACACAAACCATCATTTTCGTTTTTGGAACAGTCATATTAAACTGAGAAAGAAACAGAAACCAGCTGAATTTGCTAAAGTTCAGTATCCTAAGATATGTTCAAATACCTAAATGACGTCCATCAGAAGAACAAAAATGGGTCAAGTAACAACCCAGAGGACAATTACCATATATATTTGACGCCTGCTCCAAGCTAAGGAACCAGAAGACAATCGATCCGAAACCCTAGCAACAAACTCACTGTAAATTGAAGAATCACCAGAGCTGCACAATTCGGAAATCAAATCAATCGTCTGTTTGGCGAGGGGCTCGTCTTCCAAAGAAGAAAGGGCAGTTATGAGAGGAGAAACGAGAAAATGAGGATGGAAAGTGAGGAGATTATGGAGGAAAGGAGGTTGAGAGATGGCCTGAGAGAGCTGAGAGAGGGCGTAAGAGACGTGAATGGTAGGGGAATTAGGATTTGAGATAAGATTGGATAGACAGACTAAGCAGATGGATCCGCCTTCTAAGGTTTGCAGTATCAGAGACGAAGTATGGCCTTGTGAGCATGTTAAGTATTGCCGGTCCCGGAGTTGTTGATCGGAGTCTGACCGTTGATGATGATCGGAGCCGATGTAGTGCATCGTATAGTTTTTTTTCCTGGGTGACCGACTCTGCGAAATTTTGGTGGTGACTTGACTGACTTCAAATTTTGGGCGGGGAGCTAAGGTCGTGCTAATTGGTTTCAGAGTAAATTACAATTTGTTCCTTGTAGTTTAAACCAATAGGCATTTTTGAGTCCATTTTTTAGTTTTTGATATTTATAATCCTTATGGTTTCCAAAAGTTGTACAGGTGGTCCCTGAGCCAGACTTTGTGGTTTCTCATCTGTCAAATGCCTGTAAAATGAGAATTATAATCTTTTTCCTAATTATTTTGACATTATGTTGATAATGTAAGGACTATTTTTGTAAATTATTGGAAACAACAACTTCAACTCCACACTCACTCTCAGCTCCATCATTTCTCACATAGTCACACTTGCCTCCAACATCTCTCTCCCTCTTGCCTTCGACATCTCTTTCTTCGCATCCCTACGACTTTGTCTTTCCCATGTCTCTCTGTCGTCTCTCTCATAAATATGGTATATGGTATAGAGGAGGTTGATCTTTCTCACCTCCATCTATGTCGTGAGCCCCACTAATCTTTCTCTAATGTAGCTACGATCATGATGTCATCATTCCTCTTTCATTTGTTGTTTTTCATTTAATTTAGAATATATAGTTTTCTTTCTCATTTAGGTTTAGGGGTTTTATGGATTTGAAATTGGTAGAGGTGGTGATGGTTGTTGTGGTTGTTTTCGACTGTAGGTAGTTGGAGGGGTGATGGTTGGCAAATGTGTTGGTGATGGTGATAATGTGTAGTTTGTTTTTGGTGGTAGGTAGATGGCGGTAGTGGCGGATTGGTGTTGATTGATGATGATGGTAGTAAGTGGTTGTGATTTAGTGACGTGGTATTGGTTTGTTGATGTTGTGGTGATTGGTGTTGATTAGTGATGGTAATGGGTGATGCAGTGACGATTGTTGTTAATTGATGACAATGGTGGTGGTTGATGGTAATTAGTAATTGTGGCTGATGGTAATGGGGTGGTTAGTGGTATGGATTTTTTTATTATATACTAGGAAAATCTTAAGGGCAACCCAATGTTGTTATTTATTATATAGAAGTGTTGTGATGCATTATATAGAAGGGAAATTTAGATAATGTTTTGATACATTAGGAATTTGGCTTTGGTGTTTCTAAATGTTTGTTTAGCACACAACATAGGAAAGGTTAAACTTCTTATGCAGAGTTGATTCAACTAATGTCTCCACGTATTAGGAATAAAAATGAATGATATGAACCTGCAACATGTTAGAACACTTGTAAGTTGCTTTCTTTCTCCATGAACTGAATAAAAATAATCACCAACAAAAACATTGATGCAGGGGTTTAATGTAGCAGAAAAACACTAAAATTCATCATAACAGAGGTGCTTCCAAGGGATCCATATAACACATGGATCCAAATCTCTTTGGAATATATAGCTATCAGGAAAAAAAACAAGATTATTGCATGAATATACTATCTCTTTTTTATTGGTGGGTGGTCGTTAATGAAGTTGGTGCAGATATTTTCTATGCAACTGAATCAACAAATAAGAAGTTGATGAAGTTTTAAAATGTTTTACTATTATAGTTTCTTTTAAAATTAAGAAGATTAAATGCATAAAATAGCAATGCACTTTTATTTATTTGTTTTTTTATAGCATTACACTTCCGTAGGATGCAAAATTAACTTTTACTACTATAAATGTGTAAATTTCCTGAAGTTAATAACGGAAGTACAATGTTATAATGGATAATTTTTCAAGGTAAAGTGTTAGCTAAAAAAAATTAAAAATATTTATATTAAAGGATAGAATCATGGAAATGAGCCTTTGTCCATTAAGTGTTGAAATTTTTACAAGTTTGCCCTTGTTTATTTTTCCGTTAATTCCACCAAGATCGTAGTCATTTTTTTAATAATTTTTAAACATAAATTTTTTAATATTTTTTAAACATCATTTATCCAGACTCACACTTAAGGTAACAAAGTAACAACAAATGTTAGTTAGTGGACAAAATAAGAGTTGATAGATGTAAACACAAATAAGAAAGCTATGAATTTGTAAATACAAGAAGGTTGTTATAAATTCTAACGTAATAAGAACGCTCATTAGGCTATAAGACTTTACTTATTATTTCCGGCTTTTGTTTGTTTATAATAACATTCATATAGTCTCTCGTATTATAAAACTCCTACAATAAAAGCAACATGATATTCATACAAAAACTCAAGAAATAAACAGAATATAATGACACTTACTGTAACGTCCCAAATTACGAGGATAAAAAATTTATTTTGAATATAACCAAAACATTCATTTATCCTTTATTCAACCATTTAAAAGTATTTAAAACAATTATCAGAGTACGATCACATTATCATTGGATGCGGAAAACACGAGTGTATGCGCTGCGATCAAGTCGGACCCTTCCCTTTCGAACCGAAAGTACCTGAAACCATAAACCACAAACTATAAGCACAAAGCTTAGTGAGTTCCCCAAAATTCCACATACCATACATAACATACGAGCCATACATATCAGACATGCAATAGGAGGTGCTATGTGCCAATCATAGTCTTGCCATTGTGTCACAAGCAGTATCATGGTCTTTCCTTGCCAGACCGAAGACCAAAACCTTGGGTCTTATAGACAAGTGCCAGGAGTCACCTCCTGGTCTTCCATGCAAGTATCACAAATACAGCTAGTATACAATCTACAACTACTTATCTACTTAATTGTTAGAGTCCATACCTTGGTCTTGCATACAGATTTTCCAAGAGCCATCTCCGGGTCTTTCATACAGATGACAAGGGACACCCCATGGTCTTTCTATAATACATAAGCCAAATAGACCGACATTGGTGCCTTCGACCCAAAGTACAGTGAGGAGACTCACCTCGACATCTGAGCCTACGAATAAATCTCTGACATCTGGACAGCCAATCCTCCGAACTATCAATATCAATAATACCCAATTAACAATCGGAATCGCGTCTATATCCTTCAATCCATACTTAGGGTAAAAAGACCATTTTACTCCTTATCTAGTGTGGCTCAATACTAAGGCCCAAACCTACAATCCAAAAGTCCTAACATGGCCCAAAATATCCCATCATCAACCATGATCAAACTTCGGGTTAAAGTCAAAGTCAACAACCCATGTTGACTGAACACGTCGTGTTGCCCCTTGGACACACTGTGTTCTTCCATTATCTAGATAATCGGGAAAACCCCAGCCAACACGTCGTGTTGGCTTGCAAACACGTCGTGTTTTCTCGAGATTCAACAACTTAATGCACGCATGTAACCAATTATTTCATAAAGCTTGCACTTTTATGCTCAAGGAGTCCAATACACACTCAGATCTGGAATAACAAGCCCTTAAACAACTTCACTCTCTCATCAACCTAAAAAGGGACCAAAAGTACAACAAAGAATAAATATTAATAGATATAAACATCTATAAGACAAGATGCAAACTTGATACCTCAAAAAGCTTTCCCACAAGATGATTTTGGATCCAAAGCCTTTCCACCAAGAAAAGCAACATCCATATCTCCTCTTCCTTTACAAGGACCACAAATGAGCACCAAGAACTTCTTACTAGCTCAAGAACACCACCAAGAGACTTAAAGATCGGCTTTAGGGTTTTAATGACAATGGAGGCTGGTAAGGAGGCCAACCATGAGGACTTAAGGCCTTTATATAGGGTGCAACACCCTAAAAATTAGGGTTTTCTCCACAAGCCGCCAACACGCCGTGTAATGGCATAAACACGTCGTTTTGGCCTTAATGAAAGTTGTATTTCTTCAATTCTAGACACGTCGTGTTGGTTCCTACAACATGTCGTGTCCAACCCTAGAAAGGGGTTTATTCCCAACAATTATTCCTCAAGATTTTGGGTGTTACAACTCTCCCTCACTTAAATTAGACTGCGTCCTCAAAATCATTCCTTACCATCCCAGGTACGCCAGATAGCATGAAGAATGCATCCACCACCCCGAGCATACAATGGCCTTCCTAAGGCTACTGAACTGAACCTTAGCATAAATCTCCAACCCGACGAAGAACGAATCCTTACTCCTGTAACGTCCCAATTTTCAAGGCCAAAAATTTCATTTTTGATATAACGATTTTTAAAACATTTTATAGAAAAACATCATCGAGTTGTTTCGTTACATAAAAACCATAGACCCCCAGGTCTCAACCATATCATAAAACAATAATAATAGTAATGATAATAATAATATCATAATACAATCTCAAGAATCTCATAATGCGGAAATTCGGTGTGTGTGTGTGTGTGTGTGATGCGATGCTACCGTGTCGGCTCCTTCCCCTTTGTTGAAGAGATACCTGAAACAAAACTGAAAATCGTAAGCACAAAGCTTAGTGAGTTCCCCCATCATACCACATACCACATAATGCCTATTCCTCGGTATCTTTCAAATGGTATCTATTTGGCATAACTGGGAGTCGGTCTCCCCTTCGATATCTTTCAACCGGTAACCGAGAGCTACCCTCCCATTCGGTACCTTTCAACCGGTAACCGAGACCTAACTTCCCCTTCGATATCTTTCAACCAGTATCCGGGAGCCAACCTCCCTTTCAGTATATTTTAACCGGTAATTGGGGACTATTTCACCCCTACCACTACCACATAATATCATATCATAAAAATACTTCTAGGCATGTTTGGGTTCTTACGAACCCTTCAGTATCTTTCAACCATTATCTGGGGACTACTTCATCCCTACTACTATTGGCATGTTTCACCTAGCATTCTAACACACAAACATATCATATAATGGCATACCAAATAATTATCACAAATACAATCATCTAACAACAACTCCTGCTAGTGGGCCGACATTGTGGCCTTCGACCCACTTTTACTGGTGTAACACCCGGTTTTGAAAGTGTTCGATTGTGTCTTCGGAGGTCAAGGGCATAAGCGTAATCTGGCGATTTGGTCTTTTATGAGTCTCGGGTTTTATTCGAAAGGCTTTAAGTCTTGGGGTGTAGCTTGTAGCGTAGGGCTTCATGCCACCTTTTCATGGATATAAAGTTCGTTGGAAACGAACTTAAAACGAAGAAGTTATAGTACTTCGAAGTTGTTGGCAGAATTGGTCCCTGGATGGAAAAGTTTTCATGAAAGGTGGCAGCCAGGTGAGTACGCCTAGCGTAGGGGTGTAAAGTGGATGTGGGTGTTGGAGGCATACGCCCAGCTGTCACACCCCGAAAACCAAAGGCGGAAACGTTCCCGGGGTTGACTCCATGTTGTGTATCAAATCCAATGTACATAGTAATCACAGTAAACAACCATTACATTACATATATGTGAAAGTTTACATTTGGTTCAAAAGTAAATTGTACAAAAGTTATACATATATCATATGAACAAAAGAGACGAGTCTTCAGAGCACTCCGTCTTCACCAAAAGATATCGCCGGGTACCTGTCTAACTTGGACCTGAGAATACAAGCGGTTTGAAAATCAGCATAAAGCTGGTGAGTTCATAAGCGGTTTTGTTTTGTGAATATGTATCGATTTCCTTTAGTTTTCTGAAAAAGATTTGATATTCAAGAAAATCCCATATTTTCTTATGTAAAGTAGTTAAGATATCTTTCATTACAGTTCTATTACAGATATAAGTTAACCCCAGGAAAATCCCATATTTTCCTAATTGTAAGATTGATTTGATAACATATAGTATAGTTTAATATACAAAACTATAATTTAGACGAACTGTAAATAGAAAGTATTTTGAAAACCTTGGGACTACATCCCGAACCAGTTATAAGATAATTCTATAAAAACCATGGGGTCACTATCCCGAAAGTAGATATAAATAGTTTGATAAACCATGGGATCACTATCCCGAATCTAGATATAAGATAACTTGATAAAATCATGGGATTATCATCCCGTATAAGATTTAGTTTCAAAACCATGGGATTGCCATCCCGAACGAAATATAGACACAAGATCATGGGATTATCATCCCGAACGAGATATAAACATAAAACCATGGGATTACCATCCCGAACAAGATATAGATTACAAGACCATGGGATTACCATCCCGAACGAGATATAGAGTCTAAACAAGTCCTAGTTGTGAATAAGTTTATATTAATACGTATTGTGAGTCGGGTAACCATGCTGATATGACAACGAGACCTCCTTGACGTTAGTCAGACGTCGAATGATATTCAGAATTTGTCACCCCAGGCGTGCCCGCCTAACTGTAGCTAGCAGTTAAGGTGTGGGATTGTCAGTCCCGAATAGATCTATTCACAAACTCTTCGCTCTCCCTCCAGGAGACTCTGGTTACACTTCCGGAGAGGATTTACTTGATCATCCATAAAGGGTAGTGACTATCTCACAAATTAGTATTAAACTATTCACAGGATTCTCATACGATAACAAACATACAAAGACTTTAAGACATGATATAATGAAAATAATTACATACAATGAGACTATCTGGCAAAATATTCGAATGGTATAGAGATAAACTGAACCAGACATAGTTTATCTAATAACTTAATACAGGTATCAATACTTGATATAAAAAGTAACTTAGAACCCCAAATTATTCCCATAATAATTTGACTAGATTGTTTATTTTCTTAACTAAAATCCATTTAGTTATAATTGAAAATCATTCCTTATGCTCAACATAATACATAAGGAGTAAAAGAGTTTGTAAGGTTGCCAGATATTATTTGTAATACATAAAAGTTATGATTTGAAAGCAGTTTTGGTTTGCTTGTATTCCCCCCCCCCCCCCCCCTGAAAACAGTTAAAAATAGTGAAAAAGGCGTAGGGGTATGAACTCACCGGACGAGAAGTATGACGATTTGGATGCTAAGAGTTGATCCGGGGCTTGCAGATACACGAGATTCCTAATTATAATGTAAAGATACACATTTGTATCTAATTAGGACTTAAATTTATTGTTGGATAGGGACAATTGCTTCAAGTCGCGAAAACACTCCGATACAAGTGTTTGGAGGGACCCGGGTGGCGTTTAAGGATGTGAAATGACACTAGGGACTTGGGACTTGAGTTTACTCCCCATGAGTAGACTTTTAAATGAGTTTACAACCACAAAACACACACATACATGAGTTTACGGCCGTAAACTCATGTGGGTGTGGTTTTGGGTGTTTAAATGGCTTAAATGGCTTATATGGACATGGGAAATGATTCTAGGCTTTGTTCTAAATGCATGGAATGGATTAAAATCACCAAAATGATTAATTTATGGGAGTTTACGGCCTAGCATAGGCTCCTGGCCGTAAACTCCTTAATCCTTATGAAAATGATGCTAAATGGTGCTAGAACAAATCACATGTGATTGGTAAAATTAATCCAAGGCCTAACATGAGTTTGCATGGGATATTTGAGGGATTTGTGGAGTTTACGGCCCATGAAACCCCCTTCATGGCCATAAACTCTTGTGTGTGGTGCTCCAAGGTGTTTCAAGGTCTAGAACATGCATGAAAGGACTTCTAAAATTCATCTAAGGGCCTTAGGGGTGTGTAGTTTGCATTCTAACACCAAAAAATTTGGAGTTTACGGCCCAAGAACATGTCTTGGCCGTAAACCCTTAGAAACCCCATAAATGTTGTGTTTTAGGCCCTCAAAGTATTTTTGGTTGGTCCCTTGATTTATTCCAAGGCTTTTGGTGGTGTTGGATGGCTTTCTAACACCTTAGAATTGGATTTAAGCCAAGTTTTGGGGAGTTTACGGCCCAAGCACTATCCTTGGCCGTAAACTCATCTAAATCCTCTAAAAATTAAGTTTCAAGTGTCCAAATGCTAATACCAAGGTCCTATAATTCATATCTAAGCTATAAAGGTGATTTGGAAGGGTTTAAGGGCATGAAAAACCCCATTAACATGAGTTTACGACCTAAGCTTATGCCTTGGCCGTAAACTCCTTCAAAGTCCTCAAAATTATAGTTTTAGGTGTTCTAAGTCCATATCTTGAAGTCCCTTAGCCATATCTAAAGTCCATTTGAGTCTAGGAAGGAGTTTAAGGGCTAAAAACCCTTCAAAATGGTGTTTACGGCCTAGGCTGCCTCCTGGGCCGTAAACTCACATATATTGTCCCATTTCATGATTAAGTGTCTAATTTGGAAGCTAAACATGCTATAGATTAAGGCTAGGAAGGTACCTTAAGGATTTGAAGCCTTAAATTTGAGTTTTGGACACTTAATCTTTGGATTTAGGAGAGAGGTTAGAGAGAGAGTAGAGAGAGAAGGAAAAAGCTTCAAATGAGTGCTAAAACATGTTTATATAGTCCCTAAAACTTGGACACGGTGGAATTCTACCCGATACTGGCCTTAAACGATGCTTTGGGTCGCACCCGATTGAGTTTTCGTCACCCGACGAGAATATTTCTAAAACTTAAGAAATAAATGTTTTTGGGCTAAATTCATGAGTTCCTAGATGATTTGGACCCTCATTGAATGAAAATAAATATATAATTTTAGATAACTAAGCCCAAAAATGATAACGGGACATTTCGATTTCCGACGAGTTATACGGGTAGAACGGGTTTTCGGCGATGAACAACTTCGGGTTGTTACATTATCCCCCCGTTAGAGGGAATTTCGTCCCGAAATTCAAAGAATAAGATACTGGTCATGGATTGGAATGAAACATGAATGGATTTGTTGCTTCGGATCTTCACTTTCTCAAGTGGAATCAGGGCTCTATTGAGTGTTCTAATGAATTCTCGTTATCGGGACATGTCTTGGTTTCGCTTCTTGACTCTCTCTCAATTCATGATATCAATCTGCTTTCCCGTGGAAGTTCCAACCCTGAACGACTTCTGTTTCCTCAAAGGATTCACTAGGGTTTCGTTAGGCAGACGCTTCTAGGGATTCGAGATGTGATGGTCTAGATAGATATTACCAAGTTCTAAGGGCATCCGAAACCTGAAGGTTACGGAATCAATCTCTACGAAGATCTCGAAAGGTTTGATGTGAGACTAACTAGGTGCTCGGAAGAAACTTCCGGGAGTCCTTCGGGATAGACATTTAGAAGGAATAGTTGTTAACTTCCCGTTCCTCAATAATCACAGAAACGAGGGATGCGTGATAATTCACATTGGGAAAACTTTTGAGTTCTAAAGCATAGAATGATACGAAAGTTTGATGCCGAAGATCACGAGAATCGGGTCGAGAAAAAGATCTAACGAGCGAAAGTAAAGATAACAACGCGAACGAAAACTCGGTCATTTCTGGTTAAGCATGGCATCAAAGTATTTTCATAGAAAAGTTTCTCCCTTTTTAAATCGAATGGAACAGAACAGTCCTCCGGACCAAGGATTCAATCTATAGATACGAAGTTAGTGTTCTCTATCTCACTAGTTAGTCATCTCGACGGTATACATTTCGATTACATACGAAGGATTGAGTTTAGAATATGTTCGAATAGATAGATAACAGGTTTCCCTTTTTTTTTTTTTTTGCACCCAAAATCGAAAAGAGTTGCAAGTATAGGAATTATCAAAGAGAGATATACCTGCGGCAGCAGAGGGATTTGTGGTTGTAGCTGTCTTGGGACAATTCCTTTTGAAGTGCCCGGCTTCACCACAATTGTAGCAGGCCGGACTGATTCCCGTTCCAGATGATTGGTTCGTTGGCTTGGCTGGTTTTCTGCAGGTTCGCGTAAGATGGCCCTTATTGCCACAGTTGTCGCAGATCCTTTCGCGACATGGTCCGGGAATGCGATGGTGGTAGTTGCACTTACCACACCAAGGAAGGGTACCAGTGTATCCACTGGCAGGAGTTTGAGCTGTGGAACCTACAGCTGAAACAACAACAGGGGCAGTAGCAGCATGGACTGCTACCGTTTGCTGTTTCTTAGAAGACCCTTGTGTACTCTGGGCCTTACGCTTGTTCCAGGATTTCCTTTTACTTCCGCCTCCACTAGTGACTGGCTCGGGGGTAGTAGCTTCTTCATCAGAGTTGTCTTCGTGATCTATCAGGATTTTCGCAAGACATTTGGCACTGTCATAAGTGTCTGGCTTCGCAGCCAAGACATTCCCTTTTGTTGGCTGGGTCAATCCCCAGATGAACCTCTCTATCTTTTTACTCTCCGGGGTAACCATCCCCGGACAAAGTAGGGCCAGATCGTCGAATCTTGAGGTATAAGCAGCTATGTCAGAACCCTTCATCTTAAGGTTCCATAGTTCATGTTCTAGCTTCTGAAGTTCGCCCCGAGGGCAATACTCTGCGAGAAGAAGCTCCTTCATAGCTTCCCAGCCCATAGCATTGGCTACAGGTAAAGTTAAGGATTTGACTCGGCTATTCCACCAAGTCAGGGCTTTGTCTAGGAAAGTACAGGCAGCAAACTTGACTCTATCAGACTCCGAACAGCCACATATTTCAAAGATTGATTCGATTCTCTCGAACCATCGGGTTAAAGCAATGACACCCCCGGTGCCATCGAAGAATGTCGGTTTTGCGTTCATGAAGTCCTTATAGGAACCCCCTTTTTGGTGTCCCTGGCTATCTTCTGGGTTTTGGTGTTGGGGATCACCTCCTGAATTTCTAGAGTTCATTTGCGACATGGCTGCTACCATTGCAGCAGTCAGAACTGTCTGAAGTGATGCAAGATGAAGTTGAAAAGGAGGATTGTTGTTGTTCGTTGAGCTGGGTCTCTTTCTTGGAGGCATCGTGATCTAACAAGATCAGGAAAGAGAGGATCATAAGTCCTCTGAATTGAATCAAGAGATATGGGACAGGAGATATCTTATCATGGAAAATATAGCATCATACAAAGCGATAAAGCAGAAAGGAGTTATCAATATAGGACATTTTATCGCTAGAGGAATGATTAAGGAATAACGCGTATACGAGAATTTCTACAAAGGATCGACTCAAGAAATACTCCCATAGTATTTCATGGTTCGCTGCAGCGACGATTCGTTGTTTGGGATATTGGGTAAGTTTTAGGTATGCCGCATGCCACAGTCACTCCCAAGCACATGTTGGCCGTGTCTCGAATGAATATAGTTGGCCAGGCTATATTGACCCTAGACACGACTACATAACTGCCCAGGTTTAACCGCAGTGTACAACACCCATTTACTTATGTTTTGTTCTACTTGTAGCTATGGATTTCGACGGCTCGGCATACTTAAATACTTTTGAAAATACTTATATATTGTAATATACTTTTAGTTTAGAGCACTTAGGCCCCTTAATGTTTATAGTTTTATACCATGTAAGGTTTGGTATACTCTGTTCACTATAAACAAGGGCTCTGATACCAATCTGTCACACCCCGAAAACCAAAGGCGGAAACGTTCCCGGGGTTGACTCCATGTTGTGTATCAAATCCAATGTACATAGTAATCACAGTAAACAACCATTACATTACATATATGTGAAAGTTTACATTTGGTTCAAAAGTAAATTGTACAAAAGTTATACATATATCATATGAACAAAAGAGACGAGTCTTCAGAGCACTCCATCTTCACCAAAAGATATCGCCGGGTACCTGTCTAACTTGGACCTGAGAATACAAGCGGTTTGAAAATCAGCATAAAGCTAGTGAGTTCATAAGCGGTTTTGTTTTGTGAATATGTATCGATTTCCTTTAGTTTTCTGAAAAGATTTGATATTCAAGAAAATCCCATATTTTCTTATGTAAAGTAGTTAAGATATCTTTCATTACAGTTCTATTACAGATATAAGTTAACCCCAGGAAAATCCCATATTTTCCTAATTGTAAGATTGATTTGATAACATATAGTATAGTTTAATATACAAAACTATAATTTAGACGAACTGTAAATAGAAAGTATTTTGAAAACCTTGGGACTACATCCCGAACCAGTTATAAGATAATTCGATAAAAACCATGGGGTCACTATCCCGAAAGTAGATATAAATAGTTTGATAAACCATGGGATCACTATCCCGAATCTAGATATAAGATAACTTGATAAAATCATGGGATTATCATCCCGTATAAGATTTAGTTTCAAAACCATGGGATTGCCATCCCGAACGAAATATAGACACAAGATCATGGGATTATCATCCCGAACGAGATATAAACATAAAACCATGGGATTACCATCCCGAACAAGATATAGATTACAAGACCATGGGATTACCATCCCGAACGAGATATAGAGTCTAAACAAGTCCTAGTTGTGAATAAGTTTATATTAATACGTATTGTGAGTCGGGTAACCATGCTGATATGACAACGAGACCTCCTTGACGTTAGTCAGACGTCGAATGATATTCAGAATTTGTCACCCCAGGCGTGCCCGCCTAACTGTAGCTAGCGGTTAAGGTGTGGGATTGTCAGTCCCGAATAGATCTATTCACAAACTCTTCGCTCTCCCTCCAGGAGACTCTGGTTACACTTCCGGAGAGGATTTACTTGATCATCCATAAAGGGTAGTGACTATCTCACAAATTAGTATTAAACTATTCACAGGATTCTCATACGATAACAAACATACAAAGACTTTAAGACATGATATAATGAAAATAATTACATACAATGAGACTATCTGGCAAAATATTCGAATGGTATAGAGATAAACTGAACCAGACATAGTTTATCTAATAACTTAATACATGTATCAATACTTGATATAAAAAGTAACTTAGAACCCCAAATTATTCCCATAATAATTTGACTAGATTGTTTATTTTCTTAACTAAAATCCATTTAGTTATAATTGAAAATCATTCCTTATGCTCAACATAATACATAAGGAGTAAAAGAGTTTGTAAGGTTGCCAGATATTATTTGTAATACATAAAAGTTATGATTTGAAAGCAGTTTTGGTTTGCTTGTATTCCCCCCCCCTGAAAACAGTTAAAAATAGTGAAAAAGGCGTAGGGGTATGAACTCACCGGACGAGAAGTATGACGATTTGGATGCTAAGAGTTGATCCGGGGCTTGCAAATACACGAGATTCCTAATTATAATGTAAAGATACACATTTGTATCTAATTAGGACTTAAATTTATTGTTGGATAGGGACAATTGCTTCAAGTCGCGAAAACACTCCGATACAAGTGTTTGGAGGGACCCGGGTGGCGTTTAAGGATGTGAAATGACACTAGGGACTTGGGACTTGAGTTTACTCCCCATGAGTAGACTTTTAAATGAGTTTACAACCACAAAACACACACATACATGAGTTTACGGCCGTAAACTCATGTGGGTGTGGTTTTGGGTGTTTAAATGGCTTAAATGGCTTATATGGACATGGGAAATGATTCTAGGCTTTGTTCTAAATGCATGGAATGGATTAAAATCACCAAAATGATTAATTTATGGGAGTTTATGGCCTAGCATAGGCTCCTGGCCGTAAACTCCTTAATCCTTATGAAAATGATGCTAAATGGTGCTAGAACAAATCACATGTGATTGGTAAAATTAATCCAAGGCCTAACATGAGTTTGCATGGGATATTTGAGGGATTTGTGGAGTTTACGGCCCATGAAACCCCCTTCATGGCCATAAACTCTTGTGTGTGGTGCTCCAAGGTGTTTCAAGGTCTAGAACATGCATGAAAGGACTTCTAAAATTCATCTAAGGGCCTTAGGGGTGTGTAGTTTGCATTCTAACACCAAAAAATTTGGAGTTTACGGCCCAAGAACATGTCTTGGCCGTAAACCCTTAGAAACCCCATAAATGTTGTGTTTTAGGCCCTCAAAGTATTTTTGGTTGGTCCCTTGATTTATTCCAAGGCTTTTGGTGGTGTTGGATGGCTTTCTAACACCTTAGAATTGGATTTAAGCCAAGTTTTGGGGAGTTTACGGCCCAAGCACTATCATTGGCCGTAAACTCATCTAAATCCTCTAAAAATTAAGTTTCAAGTGTCCAAATGCTAATACCAAGGTCCTATAATTCATATCTAAGCTATAAAGGTGATTTGGAAGGGTTTAAGGGCATGAAAAACCCCATTAACATGAGTTTACGACCTAAGCTTATGCCTTGGCCGTAAACTCCTTCAAAGTCCTCAAAATTATAGTTTTAGGTGTTCTAAGTCCATATCTTGAAGTCCCTTAGCCATATCTAAAGTCCATTTGAGTCTAGGAAGGAGTTTAAGGGCTAAAAACCCTTCAAAATGGTGTTTACGGCCTAGGCTGCCTCCTGGGCCGTAAACTCACATATATTGTCCCATTTCATGATTAAGTGTCTAATTTGGAAGCTAAACATGCTATAGATTAAGGCTAGGAAGGTACCTTAAGGATTTGAAGCCTTAAATTTGAGTTTTGGACACTTAATCTTTGGATTTAGGAGAGAGGTTAGAGAGAGAGTAGAGAGAGAAGGAAAAAGCTTCAAATGAGTGCTAAAACATGTTTATATAGTCCCTAAAACTTGGACACGGTGGAATTCTACCCGATACTGGCCTTAAACGATGCTTTGGGTCGCACCCGATTGAGTTTTCGTCACCCGACGAGAATATTTCTAAAACTTAAGAAATAAATGTTTTTGGGCTAAATTCATGAGTTCCTAGATGATTTGGACCCTCATTGAATGAAAATAAATATATAATTTTAGATAACTAAGCCCAAAAATGATAACGGGACATTTCGATTTCCGACGAGTTATACGGGTAGAACGGGTTTTCGGCGATGAACAACTTCGGGTTGTTACATTATCCCCCCGTTAGAGGGAATTTCGTCCCGAAATTCAAAGAATAAGATACTGGTCATGGATTGGAATGAAACATGAATGGATTTGTTGCTTCGGATCTTCACTTTCTCAAGTGGAATCAGGGCTCTATTGAGTGTTCTAATGAATTCTCGTTATCGGGACATGTCTTGGTTTCGCTTCTTGACTCTCTCTCAATTCATGATATCAATCTGCTTTCCCGTGGAAGTTCCAACCCTGAACGACTTCTGTTTCCTCAAAGGATTCACTAGGGTTTCGTTAGGCAGACGCTTCTAGGGATTCGAGATGTGATGGTCTAGATAGATATTACCAAGTTCTAAGGGCATCCGAAACCTGAAGGTTACGGAATCAATCTCTACGAAGATCTCGAAAGGTTTGATGTGAGACTAACTAGGTGCTCGGAAGAAACTTCCGGGAGTCCTTCGGGATAGACATTTAGAAGGAATAGTTGTTAACTTCCCGTTCCTCAATAATCACAGAAACGAGGGATGCGTGATAATTCACATTGGGAAAACTTTTGAGTTCTAAAGCATAGAATGATACGAAAGTTTGATGCCGAAGATCACGAGAATCGGGTCGAGAAAAAGATCTAACGAGCGAAAGTAAAGATAACAACGCGAACGAAAACTCGGTCATTTCTGGTTAAGCATGGCATCAAAGTATTTTCATAGAAAAGTTTCTCCCTTTTTAAATCGAATGGAACAGAACAGTCCTCCGGACCAAGGATTCAATCTATAGATACGAAGTTAGTGTTCTCTATCTCACTAGTTAGTCATCTCGACGGTATACATTTCGATTACATACGAAGGATTGAGTTTAGAATATGTTCGAATAGATAGATAACAGGTTTCCCTTTTTTTTTTTTTTTTGCACCCAAAATCGAAAAGAGTTGCAAGTATAGGAATTATCAAAGAGAGATATACCTGCGGCAGCAGAGGGATTTGTGGTTGTAGCTGTCTTGGGACAATTCCTTTTGAAGTGCCCGGCTTCACCACAATTGTAGCAGGCCGGACTGATTCCCGTTCCAGATGATTGGTTCGTTGGCTTGGCTGGTTTTCTGCAGGTTCGCGTAAGATGGCCCTTATTGCCACAGTTGTCGCAGATCCTTTCGCGACATGGTCCGGGAATGCGATGGTGGTAGTTGCACTTACCACACCAAGGAAGGGTACCAGTGTATCCACTGGCAGGAGTTTGAGCTGTGGAACCTACAGCTGAAACAACAACAGGGGCAGTAGCAGCATGGACTGCTACCGTTTGCTGTTTCTTAGAAGACCCTTGTGTACTCTGGGCCTTACGCTTGTTCCAGGATTTCCTTTTACTTCCGCCTCCACTAGTGACTGGCTCGGGGGTAGTAGCTTCTTCATCAGAGTTGTCTTCGTGATCTATCAGGATTTTCGCAAGACATTTGGCACTGTCATAAGTGTCTAGCTTCGCAGCCAAGACATTCCCTTTTGTTGGCTGGGTCAATCCCCAGATGAACCTCTCTATCTTTTTACTCTCCGGGGTAACCATCCCCGGACAAAGTAGGGCCAGATCGTGCATGAGTTAAGACCATTTCCATGGAAGTAGTTTATCATTTTTAGAGTGTGAGCTTATGTGGGTCATGCAAAGCCATCAAGTAAGCAACTTTATGGTTTTAGACGTTGAAGAGGACTTGGATATGTAGTTGTAGCTTCTAGAGTAGAGTATTAAGCACTTATTAGAAAAGTGGATTAATAGAGGAGTACGTTGGGCGTATATGCAGGTACGCGCATCGTACACCACCTTCATCCAGTACGCTTAGCGTACAAGGGAGTACGCCTCGCGTACTCATCAGTTATGGGCTTGGAGTGTTTTGGGCCTCAGGTTGGGCCAGGTAGTGGACTTTGGGCCTTAGTGGACCATCAAAAGTCAGACGTTTTGGGCAAGGAATATGATTGGGCTTAAAGTGAGGCCTATTAGAGGGGTTGGGCCCAATTTAGCAAATTAGGCCATTTGTGGGCCACTAGTGGGCTTGGAAAGCCTACTTAGAGTTGGGCTTTTGTTTTGGGATTGGGCCTAAGTTTGGATTATACTGGTCCATGGATAGAATGGTCATTTTACCCCATGCATGGATTAAGGGTTATGGTATGGGACCCAATTTCTAATTGAATATATTGATTGGTAGTGGCAGCTCAGGAAGCTGGCGGAGCAGCAGCTAAGGAATTCATGCAGGAAGCTTTTGTAATGTGAGGTGAGTCTTCTCACCATACCAATGGGTCTAAGGCACCAAGTCCGACCCATTTTATGATAGTTGGTATACTTGTTGTGTAGAGGTGTGTCGTATATTTATGCAGTGATACGTGGTAGAGATAGCTTTTACAGCTAACAGTATAGACAACCTTTATGGCTAATGGTAGAGATAACCTTTATGTCCAAGGGTAAAGATAACCTTTGTGGCTAATGATATAGATAGCCTTTACGGCTAATGGTAGAGATAGCCTTTGTGGCTAATGGTAGAGATAGCCTTTACGGCTAATAGTAGAGATAGCCTTTACGGCTAATGGTAGAGATATCCTTTATGGATAATGGTGGAGATAGTCTTTATGGCTAATGGTAGAGATATCTTTATAGCTAATTGATACGTGATATGTGGTGGAGATAGCTTTATAGCTAATTGATATGTGATATGTGGTAAAGGCAACTTTTATAGCTAATGGATATGTGATATGTGGTAGAGGTAGCTTTTATATCTAATTGATCTCTATTATGTGGTAGATGTAGCTTTTATAGCTAATTGATATGTGGTATACGGTAGAGATAGCTTTTATAGCTAATATTATATGTGTTATGTGGATTGTGTGTGGGGTATGCTCTGGGGGACTCACTAAGCTTTGTGCTTACGATTTACAATTTTGGTTTCAGGTCTCATCGATTTGGAAAAGAAGAACTCGGATTGATCACAGTGCACACACCTATAATTTCCGCAATCATTGATTTTGGGATAAACTCTGATAAATGATTTATTAACTATGATTTGGAACATTGAGCTAAATGGTATCAATGTTTTAGTTATATTAAAGATGAAATTTTTACCCTTGATTTTTTGGGTCGTTACAACTGGAAGGTAACTCACCTCAAAGTTGTGTTATAACCGAATTGTCCTCGATGTTGTCATTAACTCCCTCGAGCTCCTACACATATCAACCTTCCTTAATTACCCTTCATGGTCAACTCAGGTCAAAGTCCAAGTCAAGGTCAATACCTTGGTCAAAGTCAACATCTGGTCGACCCAACTCACCGAGTTGAATCACAAACTCGTCGAGTTCCATAATCTACCGATGCTACAAGTTTCGATCCTATTCGTCGAGTCTTTCAAGAACTCGCCGAGTCATCCCTCATACAGAGTTGGGACCTTCTACAACTGACTCTCCAAGTTCGACCTTGGACTCGACGAGTCCTTCTTCATGCAAGTTGGTAAGTTTAGACCTGGACTCGCCGAGTTCTTCTTCATGCAGTTGGGACATAGTCTTGAACTCACCGAGTTCCATGATCTTCAGGTCCATAAACGAACCCAACTGGCTGCGTCTTCTTCCAACTCAACACATTGCTCGTTGTCAGAAAGGGTTTGGGGAAAACTACGACTCGACTCGCCAAGTCACATGAGTGACTCGCCGAGTCCCTCCATGTCCAAAACTATTCATTTGACTTCAGTCTGGCTTAATGCATTCAAAACATAGATTTGACCTCCTAGGGTCCATATTACACGTAAAGTTACAAACTTGATGTTCATGCATGGGGTATTTGGCTCAAATGGTCCAAAAAAGAGGTTTGTATGATGCATGTGACTCCCGTGGCCACAAAGTTTGCACCTTTATGCCATGGGGTCCCTTTAGGGCTCTGGATCTGAAGTTATTGTTGGATTAGGTGTCTAAGCCCATAACTATTTTGGTATGTACTTGACCCGATTATGAGCATGGTCCTTTTGGGTTGCCTTTGTTGGATTAGTGTCTAAGTCCATAACTATTTTGGTATGTACTTGAACCGATTATGAGCATGGTCCTTTTGGGTTGCCTTCACCATAGCAATATGTAGGATGATTTAAGGAGAGAAAGGTTTAAATATGATTTATTAATATATTATGAGAATAATATATTAAAGGAGAAATCATATTGTTTAATTAATATTAGTCAAGAATTAATTAAGAGTTAATTTTGTGGCTAAAAGAGATTAATTAAATTTAGGGGACTGGACTGCAATTATTGGATAATTGAGTTATTGGGCTAAGGAATGCTAAAGGAGTAAGGGGTGAACGAAATTATGATGGAATCCCATCATATTTTCGTCCATAGCTTTATCCAGAAGGTTCCATGGGCTGCTTAGAGTTTAAGTTGTCCATTAGGGTTTTGACTGAAACCCTAGCAGCCCACACAAGTATATAAAGGACCCCTTAGGCCCCAAAAACGTGTGGAACTGATTCTCTAGGGTTTCTAGTCGTTTTTGGCAGCCTCCTTTCTTCTCCTCTTCATCCAAGTTGCATAAGGTGTTTGTGACTCCATTAGAGGTGCAACACTTGAGGCACTAAGCTTTCTAAGGCCAATCCAAGCAAGGAATTGATTGTTATTGCTATATAACAATCAAAGGTAATTCTCTAAACCCTAATTCAGTTTATAATATGCTAGATCTAAGTTTATTAGTCTTGGATTCAAAGCACGTACAAATAGAGAAACCTAGATCCAAGCATTAGGGTTTGTATGAGCACATAGGATTGTTCTTATGCCTAAAACCCATCAGTGGTATCAGAGCCGTGATTGGTTTCAGTTGTATGTGATGCTATGTTGAATTATTTACTGAAAAAAGATTTTTTTTGGCCTCTGCCCAACCTGACTCGGCGAGTCAGTGGATGAACTCGGCGAGTCTGTCTGACTCGGCGAGTCCAGGGGTCAGACAGAGGGAATTTCGGGATTTAACTGCTGTTTTGACTTGGATTTGATGCCTAATTCGTTTTTTAAAGTTAAAATCCGATTTTTATCTTAAATTAGTGATTATCCTTGCAAAAACAATAGATAATTTCAAATTTTTTAAATATTGGTTGCTTATGTGATAAATATGGATTATTTAAAGTTATTTGGTAATTATCTAATGACTAAAATAAGATTAGGTCATATGTAGATAATTATGAAATTAATTGTTTAATTTCAATTATTTGTTATTTGATCCCTAATGTTTTGAAATGTTTCAAAACTTGCCCTCAAGTTTTGGAATTTAAAAGTTGATTATAAGTTTAATTTTGAAATGTTAAATTCTAAAACCCTAGTAATTTGAAAAGTTCGAATCACACCCTTATGGTTTTGTTAATTAATTAAATTGTATAATTAAAAGTGATTTAATAAACTCATAAAGTTTTTGGTTTACATTTAATTAAATTAAAAGTATAATTTACTAAGTTAAACCACCTAGTATTTTAAAAGTGTAAAATACACCCTATACTATATATAACATTAAAAGTCTAGTATTATATATGAGTAAACAGTCAGTCTTACCGTTAGTAGGCCTCATTCACGAAGCTGGTCTATAAGGGGTGTTTAAGGAAATTGCCTATAAAATGGCGATTGAATGGGTATCCACTCTTACCCACCGCACTCTTAACTAGTGGAGGGTCGTTAGCCGAACGGATAGGATAGGACAGAAACCTTCCATTATAAGTATAATGAAGTACAAAGTAACTAAATGCTTATACAAATTCCCAAATCATAGTTACTTTAGGAAAAATGTGAAATTGTATGCTAACCCATGGAATTACACTTCGTACCCTTGTCAAACGTTAGTGGAGCGTGTGTGGTTAACCGGCACACTAATTTGGGGATGACATTGGTAGCAAAGGGTGACTCGATGTTTGTCATAGATCAATGGAGCGTGTGTGGCTAACCGGCACATTGATTAGGTGATAGTAGCATTGGGTGCACCACGTGATTCGTATGGTTATTCACACCTTGTTTGTGATCCTCGACATCCCAGTCACAAATAGTAGGGCATAATCGAGATTAAACATGCCATTGAAAAGTTCAATGAATCTCAAAAGATCTAGGAGTTTCAATTCATTTAAAACTTAATCTTCCTTTTCGTTTTTCATGGTGGAAATTGGTAAATCGTCATTTACCTACCTTCAAATATTTTGCAACTAGATTACGGCATCCCTTTTCTAGGTTGTAGAATATTGTGTTGGATACTAGCTTGATGTTTCATTTGGGTGTTACATCAAGAATTCTAATCAACATAACTTGAATTTTCTCCCATTTTGTAGATGTCTGAATCTTACAATGGTCTTCCCAAATCCTTTGGAACAAGCTTTCCAAATGAAGATGACGTTCCGAGATACGATCAAGGAAATGAGAGTCATGCTTCACTTCCTCCACCTCCTCCAATCGTTCTCCCTGACCCACAAGTTCAAAGGCTTGAAAAGTTCAAGCTCACTCAGGCCCTTTTGGCAAGTAAACACGAAGATGGGAAACCTGTGTGTGCACACGTCTTAGAGATGAAGTCACACATTGATAGGTTAAGCATGTTGGGTGTCGAGATTTCAAGCGAGTTGGCTGCTGACTGGGTTCTTCAGTCACTTCCTGAATCATATAGTGAGTTCGTTAGAGAGTACTATATGATGGATCACGACGTGACCCTCATTAATCTCACCTTTTTGCTTATAGCTGCTGAATCAGCAATGATTTGGCGTGCTGGTCAAGCAAACTTGTCTGGTGAATCAAACTCCCAAACTTCAATGGACACTGGTAACATTGGAAGTGCAGAAAGAACTAACTCTGTGATTGTCCGATGTGCTGTGCCAAAGGAGTCCATTTGCTTTTATTGCCAAGAGAAGGGGCATTGGAGACGAAGCTGCCCTAACTGTTGGGTTTTGAGCATTCTAACACTTCCTAAGTGTACATGCAACCCTAAATACCTTGGATCTATGTTTTCTCTATTATACATGCAAATAAGAACTTCCAAGGTATTATCCTAATCTAGCATACAAAACAATAATGTAACAAGATAGAATACATACCTCTTGATGTAGAAAGTCTTCATGAAGCTTGAGTGCTTAGTGCCCCAAGTGTGACACCTCAAATGGAATCACAATCATCAAAACACTTAGAATAACTTGAGAGAATTCTACACTCACCAAAATCGGCTAGCCCTTTCTTGAATACTACTAGTGGCCGATTTTTCCTCAATAATAAGATGCTTATATAGTTACACAATTAGGGTAAACTCTTAATTGTCATGGCTTTCCATTTCCTTGGATCCATGGGTACAAATACACCATGGAGCATCCATGGACCATCCTATGGGTTTTAGCCCAACTTGATTATCCATGGAGCATTAGCCCACTATACAAGTATGGATGATTTACACAATCAACCCATATATTTAATTAGTCTTCTTTTGATCACTTAATTAATCCTAGATTAATTCTTGATCAATACTAATTAAATAATCTTATTATTCTTATCATTAATATACTAGAACTTATAATATATTAATAACCATAAGTGTCTTATTTCTCTCATTCAAGTGCATGATGGTATGCAACCCAAATGGACCATGCCGGGTCGGGTCAAGTCTTACCAAATATAGTTATGGACTTAGACATTAATCCAACAGTCTCCCACTTGGATAAGTCTAAAACTATTATTGCGTATGACTTCAGGAACCAACCGGCAATCGTAGCTCTCAATAGCTTCTGTCGAACTCTGACCTTGTCGATGAACTCTGACCTTTGTCAATGACTTGTCCATTAGATAAGGGATCATATATTCCTCCATTCTAGATATCATATGGACTGAGACATGGATTATAATCATTCTCTCTGTCCATTTGTTGTTTCCCGATTTCCGATTTATGACGACTGACTAATTGAACAAATCAAATCAGTCCTGGCCCGGCCGAGCACTTCCATTTGTCATCATCAAATCATCGAGGGGCCCACAGATATCGCTTTTATCCCGAAGGTAAAAGGAATGGATAAACTTCGACTCATATGGCTTGTTCTACTACTTGTTGAATCATACACAAAGGCACGTTTTATAGCACCGAGTTACCAAATGCGGTTTCGTGCAATCAATGTACTATCAACTCATAGTAACAACTCATATCTCTAGGTTTGAAGAATATAAGATATTATCGTCTCATGATCACTCGTGATGAAATCCATGAAGTGATTCCAATGAGCGCGGGTTGAATCCAATACTCAGAACTTTTGAGTACTCATGATTGTTGTAGCCTTGTCCAACACCTTAGACCTCTACAAGCCAACCCATGACAGTCTTAATTCATATCTACTTCCAACATATGACCGACTGTGGATGGTTTGAATAACTTAGTCATTCCGGAAGAATAACCCAGTTTATTCGGGAAGTCAAAACATGCAAAGTGAAACACAATAATAATTGAATCCAATATGGTATCAACCCTTTGAACATAAATAAAACACCTTTTATTTATCACCATATGATTACACATTATTCATTGTATACTGTTTCAGCTATCAACTTTATTCTTGAATTTAAAACCAATAGTTGTCCCATGCTCCAAGCATGTACACTATGTTTTCTTAACACTAGTCATGCCATACACCAAGTATGCATACTATGTTTGTTTATGATCTTTACTTTGCGAACTAGATCCATTGAACATAACTTCAATGATTCTCTTTTCACACCCCCAAATCCTTACTGCAAATGCAAGAATTCCAAATTCATGCCATTTACTGAAATCTGTTAGATTCTAAACTTATATGCATTGATCCTCTTGTAATGATTATGCACAAAGTCATAAAGACTTGACAACAAACATTACAGATCATTCCAAAGGAGATCAACTCCTTGGAACCATCCTTCTTGCATTAAGTTTCCTTAATCTTACACAGAGTGAAAATTCTAACTTTGAAACATTTCCAGATTCCATTTTGACTATCACTTCTGAACAAGAGTTGCCTCCTTACAGATTATGTCAATATGGTCCTTCCAGAATTATCACTATACTTCCAACTGTCCTTGAGCAACCAATCTTTGGTAAACCTTAGATTGTCCTTGACAATTGTTTAATCCTTTTAGTCATATCCAGTTCTAAACCTTTTCCCTTCTTAATGCCCCAGGCATTTGGAAAATTTTAGAACGGATGATTATAGCACATGTAATCGATCCTATATCCGAAGCATATGGGACACGATTCATGATGTCTTACATAAAGACTAAACCAGTCTTTTGCTATAATATTTCCATTTCAATTTGCCAAGTTCTCATAATTCAGATTATGAAAAGGGATGCCGTAATCATAATCGAATTTTAGAACGCAAATAATGGACCCATATACAAAATTTCCTTATGTTGAGCCATTCCAACATGAAATTCATATATATCCTTGACTAAATGATAAAAACCTCACGATCTAAGCTTATAGATTTGAGATGAAGCATAATTTCCTCTCCCTTAATTATAGCAAAACAACTTTTTCCCAATTGAAATTTTTTGTTTTCTATAATTAACATTGCTAACTTGCAATACTTATCATAATTATCATGCTCCCACTAACATGATGATTATTAGCATAACACTTATGCTCCCACTAGCTTTGACATGTACTCCGAAATCAGCTGACTTTCTTACCAAAGTTCAGATTTCTGATACTAGATTGTTTTGATAAGTCTTTATCAAAATCATACGCCTTCCCTTAGATAGCACACTTGTGTATCTAAACAATTATGAAGAGGGATGCCGTAATCATAATGTTTAGACCTTTTTGCCACTTCTCACAAGTCCAAATTAGTGTGCCGGTTAACCACACGCGCTCCACTAACGACTTTGAGAATGCAAATATCACAATTGCTATCTAGCTAAAATCTACTTAGTGAAAGTGTTTCCTCACCATCATTTTCATGAATCGGAGAGAAACCTTATGACACTTAGATTTATATGGTGTATGAGTTCCTACCCATATGAATTTGTCAAACCATAATCACAAGACAAAGATAATGACAAATCCAAAACCATATGGATTGAACTCAATCTTAACTTCTTGCCACCTGGCAGCTCAAGGGCCTGCCATTGCTTCCAAGTTGTTATGCAACAAACTGAGAACTCTAAGAACTCATATGCAAAGCCAACTTTAACTGGAATGGGCACAGATATGTCAACACAATAGATTATAAACCTCAAATTGTGTGCTAGAGAAGAACTTTAGGTTTTATTCTTGATTAGTTCTTGAGACTTTCAAGACCTTTAAGACTCCCACTGTCCTCTTGACATATAAGACTCCCTTGTCAAACATCCAAGAGATAGTGCGGATTCTAATCAAGAAAAACACTTTACCCAATTGGCCTAAGTTGGTCTTTGTTTTATCCAAAACATCACAACTTACCAATTTCAAATGTACAAGAGTAGAAAACTTTTACTCTTACATTTGACAAGTGTTTTAAACCTTCTTTAAGACATGTCACTCAAATGACAATCTTGGAGTATGACTCTAAGACTTGTATTGGAACGAAGTATGACTCATCTTCTTGATTTAACCATTTCAACAATTCAAGTTCCTCTTCTTAGTCATAAGAATGCACTAAGATTTCCTTAGAGAACTAATTTTGATATGGTTTCTTAATCATTAAGATGATCACAAAACTGATACTAAAGTACTCTCCCATCTTTTCAGATTTGAGAAACTTTTATCCTTCTGCCTTATTTGATTCTTCTTATCGATCTTTAGTGGTGGACTTAATCAGTGCACAAGAATGTGTACTCGATCCCTAAGTCCTTTACTTGACTCACACATCCATGTGAACAAGTAATTAGTCTTAATTTTCCAAAACTTGAAAGTTCTCATTCATCATGCTATACAACTTGCATGATTCCAAGTTCCGGTCCAATTGAAACTTGGGTGATGAGAATCTTTCCTTATTTGGTAAATTTAGACATTACCACAAATGAAAGAATCAATTTCATACTTCCACTCTTGCTACTAATGGAATCTTATAAGCAACAAAAATTTCCACAGATGCCATTGTAAGGATATTTTAAAATAAATAAAATCAGAAATTTCCTTTTATTTTAAAACTTTGCGGAAAAACTATCCTTACAATCCATATGAAAACTTGTTGTTATCTATTCCTAAGCAATATCTCATAACTCCTAAGAAGTAGCTCAAGAATCCGATTTTTCAAACTATGCGATAGAAATCCATCTATGCGATCAGATTCAACATATTCTTCCTTTAAGTTTCTTCACTTTCCTTTGATTCTTAAACCATCACCATGCGACCCGGTCACATCATGTATCAAGAATCTCAGAATAGAAACTTAACAGAGTTAGATAGTGGATTTTACCTGAAGTAGAGTCAAACTTATTGACTTTAACATCCTTAGGTAAATTTGGCAGCTTCGCAACCAATGCCCTTTCTTTGGCAATACAAACATATGGACCCTTTGATAATGGTACACAGGACTATCACAGACTTAGCTTTTCTCTTTACCATTTGGTCAACCGAGTTGACTATAGCCGATCCCTTTCCATTGGGAAGAGAATGCTTTACTGGATATCCAATGTCATCATTGTCAATGTCCATAAAGTTTTAGGAAGTTGATCTTAACAAATAGATAAGATCATTAAGGGTCTTGTCATAGTCTTTTTCATAGGTGTTCCAAAAGAACTCACTATGTGACTTAGAAAGTAGTTGAACCACCAACTTTCTCAAGACTTTGACACCCAACTCTCCCGGCTTGTCAATATGTGACTACATCTCCAAGATGTGACCACACCTAGACCTTGCCTTGCCTAATAGGGCCTGAGTGACCTTAAACTTTTCAAGAACTTGTGGGTTAGGGAGAATAATTTGAAGAGGTGAAGAAGTATGATATCCATGGGACATCATCTTCATTAGGAAACCTTGTTTCAAGAGATTTGGGAAGATCATAGGTGTCTAAACCAGACATCTTTTGGGAGATATTCAAGATAGTTGATTTAAAGTCCTTAATACGACACCCAATATGAAATATTAAGGCTAGGACCCAACAAACTATTTTATAACTTAGAAGAGGTATGCCGTAATCCAAGCTATAAAATATTTGAAGGTAGGTGAATGACGATTCACCAATTTCCACCAAGATAAACGAAATGTATTATTAGGTTTTAATTGGTTTTGAAACTCCTAGATCTTTGAGATTCATTGAACTTTTCAAAGGCATGTTTCAATCTCGAGTGTGCCCTTCAGGTTTTGTGACTGGGATGCCGAGGATCACAAAACAAGGTGTGAAGTAACCATGCAAATCACTTGGTACCCTTAATAAATTACCCCTCAATCGATGTGCCGGTTAACCACACACGCTCCATCGATACTATGATAAATATTAAGTCACCCTTTACCTACCTTGTTAAGTCCAAGTTAGTGTGCCGGTTAACCACACACGCTCCACTAACGACTTAGACAAAGTGTAAAGTGCAATTTCATGGATTAGCACCTTATTCACATTTTTCCTAAGTAACTAAGATTGGGTATTATTAAGAGTTTAGTTACTTAGTATTATCATTAATACTTTTAATGAAGGGAGAATTCTAGTCCTGTCAAACCCGTTCGGCTAACGACCCTCCACCAGTCAAGCAAGCGGTGGGTGAGAGTGGACACCCATTAAGTTGCCATTTTATAGGCAACAACCTTATACCCACCTTATAGACCGGCTTCGTGAATGAGGCGTACTAGCGGTAAGACTGACTTTACTCTTATACATATATATATTATTAACTTATAATATTATAAAGTATAAGGGTTGAATTTTAACTTTTAAAATTCTAAGGGCTAACTTGGAATTAAAGTATTCATAAGTGAAAACTTTACAAATTCCAAAACTTGAGGGCAAGTTTTGAAACTATTCAAAACTAATTAATTCCATAACTTATGTGTTTAAAGTAGTTTTAATCCAAAAACTCTTCAAGTTCCATAACTTGAGGACAAGTTATGGAAGACTTTAAACTAATAAAAGAATTAACTTTTTTTTTTTTATAACTTATGGAATTAATTAAGGTTACACTTTTTGTTATTTTATTTTATTTTATTAAATGAAGAGACTCTTGGTCCTCCATAACTTGAGGACAAGTTATGGAGTCATAAAACCATTTAATTAGAACTAGACTCTTCATTTTTGTAACCTTTGCCAATTTTTATGAGTTTTATGATTCTTAAATGTGACTTTTCATATAACTTGAGGACAAGTTACAAAAACACATTTTTGAATCAATTCTTAGATTAATTTGGATTAAAACCAACTATCACATAATTTTCATCATTAATCCAAATTCACTCATAAAACAAGATAACACAAAAAACTTTTGGTGATCCATAACTTATTCTTAAGTTATGTAATCCTTTAAAACATTAACACCAAATTTTGTAACTCCAAAAAAACTTTGAATCAATTTTTTTTTTTAAAACCTTTTCAAATCCATAACTTATGGAGGTTTCAAAAAAATAAAACTTTTTAGATCAAACTTTTAAAACTAATAAAATAATCATATTATTTTATCTTTTATTAAATTTGACCTAATTGAACTCATAAAGCAAATTATTCAAATTTTACAAATAATTAGTTTTTCACAAGAACAAGTAATTATCTTAAAATTTGACAAACTTCATGGTTTTTTTTTCCAACTTTGAAAATAAAATATTTGCATCAATATAACAGAAAACAACCCGTGGCTCTGATACCACTGTTGGGTTTTGAGCATTCTAACACTTCCTAAGTGTACATGCAACCCTAAATACCTTGGATCTATGTTTTCTCTATTATACATGCAAATAAGAACTTCCAAGGTATTATCCTAATCTAGCATACAAAACAATAATGTAACAAGATAGAATACATACCTCTTGATGTAGAAAGTCTTCATGAAGCTTGAGTGCTTAGTGCCCCAAGTGTGACACCTCAAATGGAATCACAATCATCAAAACACTTAGAATAACTTGAGAGAATTCTACACTCACCAAAATCGGCTAGCCCTTTCTTGAATACTACTAGTGGCCGATTTTTCCTCAATAATAAGATGCTTATATAGTTACACAATTAGGGTAAACTCTTAATTGTCATGGCTTTCCATTTCCTTGGATCCATGGGTACAAATACACCATGGAGCATCCATGGACCATCCTATGGGTTTTAGCCCAACTTGATTATCCATGGAGCATTAGCCCACTATACAAGTATGGATGATTTACACAATCAACCCATATATTTAATTAGTCTTCTTTTGATCACTTAATTAATCCTAGATTAATTCTTGATCAATACTAATTAAATAATCTTATTATTCTTATCATTAATATACTAGAACTTATAATATATTAATAACCATAAGTGTCTTATTTCTCTCATTCAAGTGCATGATGGTATGCAACCCAAATGGACCATGCCGGGTCGGGTCAAGTCTTACCAAATATAGTTATGGACTTAGACATTACTCCAACACTAACTACCTGAGAGATCTAAGAGATGGGAGAGTCAAGACGTATGACTCTGCTTTAGGTAAAATCCATTATCTAACTCTTTTGAGTTCCTATTCTAGATTCATAATACATGATGTGATAAGATTACATTTTGATGTTTTGTAGGATCGAAGAAAAGAAAGGAAGCTTGAGGGAAGAAGTGAGCCGAATCTAATCATGAAGAAATGGATTTCGATCGCATTACTTGAAGAATGGATTCTTGAGCTACTACTTGGAGTTAGAATAGATTGTTAAGAAATATGTAATAACATAGTTTTTCAATTGAATTGCATTGTAAGGACAAATTTTTTCCGCAATAAAATGAATTTTGATTTTATCTTATTTATTTATCCTTGCGATGGCATGTATGAAAAAAAATTGATGTTTGAATGTTTCTATTATTAGCAACAATGGATTTGATTCTTAATTATGTTATTTGTGGACATATCAAAAGTTTACCAAATAGGGAGAGTTTCTCATCACCCAAGTTTCAATTGGACAGAAACTTGGAATCATGCAACATGTATTGTATGATGAATGAAAAACTTTCACATTTGGGAAATTTAGACTAACTCTTTGACAAAGTGTCAATTGAAGGACTAGGATCGAGTACACTAGGTCGCACGTTGATCAAGTCTACCACAAGAGTGACAAAGATATTCATCATGATTTACTAAAGTTTAGTAAATATGGTTATACTTATAAGATTGAGTATAATTCTGAGTTAACTGAAATAGTTTCAATCAATAGCAGAACGAATAAGAAGAATCAAGAAGGCAGAAAGATAAAAGTTTCTCCATTCTAAGAAGAAGGGAAAGTACCTTTTATTGTGTTTTATGATGAAGTCTTAACGATTAAGAACCATATCTCAATTGATCCTCTAAGTGAGTCTTAGTGCATTTGCATGTCTAAGAAGAGGAATCGAGAATTGTAGAAATGGTTAAATCAAAGAGTCAATCATACTTCGTTCCAATATCAAGTCTTAGAGTCATACTCCAAGATTGTGACATTGAGTGACAAGTCTTAAGTAGGTTTATAACACTCATCAAATGTGGAATTTGGAAAAGTTTTCTTATTCTTGCACATTAGAAATTGGTAAGTTGTGATGTCTTGGATAAGACAAAGACCAACTAGGACCAATTTGTGAAGTGTTTTGTCTTGATAAGAACTACACTAACTCTTGAATATTTGCTTTGTCAAGAAATGTTTCTTGACAAGAGAATCTTATATGTCAAGGAGTCAGTGGGAGTCTTAATGGTCTTGAAAGGTTTCAAGAACAAATCAAGAATAAACCTTATAGATCATCACTAGCACACGACTTGAGGTTTACAACATATCGTGCTGACATTATTTTGTTTCTATGCCATTCCAATTGAGTTAATTGTGTATGTGAGTTCTATGAGTTCTCATTTGAATGCATACTAGAGCCTTAGTCGATGGAAAGTACATTGATATGTAAGGAAAAGTTACTAAACTACTTGGAAGACATGGTGGGCACTTGTGTTACCATAAGGCAAGAAATCAAGATTAAGAAAGTTCAGTCTATATGAGTTTGGATTTGTAGCAAACTTTGGTTTTGGCAAATTCACATGGATAGGAACTCATACATCATAAAAATCTAAGTGTCATAAGATTCCCTCCTTCATGAAAATGACTGTGAGGAAATGCTTTCACTAAAAGAGATTTTAAGAAGATAGCGATTGTGAAAATTGTATTCTCAAAATTCGATTATGGTTACGACATCCCTTTCCATAGTTCGAATTATGAGATTTGGCAATTAGTTTCAACATTTGGAACTTAGTAACATAAGTTCTGAATTGTTTAAACACACATATGAGCTATCTAAGACAAAGGTGTATAAGGTTAAGAAGCCTAGATAAAGGCTTATCGAAGCATCTGGTATTAGAAATATGAATTTCAGAAATTCAATAGGCATTGTTTTCTGAAAGTTCATTTGTTTTCTGAATACATGTCAAAGCTAGTGGGAGCATAAGTGTTATGCTTATATGATAATAATCATCATGATAGTGGGAGCATAAGTGTTATGCTTGTATGATTATTATGGCGAGTATTGCAAGTTAGCAATATTAATTATAGAAAAACAAAGATTCAATTTGCAAAGTTGCATGGGTTGAAAAGTTGTTTTAATATAATTAAGGGAGAGAATATTATACTTCGTTTCAAAATCTAAAGCTTAGATTGAGAAATTTTAATATTTTTCAGTCAAAGGATACATTGTGTGTTCTTAAAATTCGATTATCATTACGGCATCCCTCTTCATAGTTCGAATTGTGAGAACATGACACATAAAATATTATGGAAAAAGATTGGTAAAGTATCATATCTTTATGTAAGACATTATGCATCGTGTCCCATACACTTCGGGTATAGGATCGATTGCAAATGCTATAATATTTTACCATTCTAAAATTTTCCAAATGTCTAGCGCATTAAGAGGGAAAAAGGACAAGAATTGGTTTTGACTAAAATAATTAAACAACTATCAAAGGACGATCCAAAGTTCACTGAGGATTGGTCGCTTCTGACTAGTTGGAAGTATGGTATTGGATGGACCATATCGACATTATTATGAATAGATAAGATTCTATTAAGAATGAGTTATCATATGGCAAATGTGGAAATGTTTCCATATTGGGAGTTGGATGTTGAGAGTCTATGTCTAGATTAGAAACTTTTATGCAAGAAGGATGTTCAAAGGAATGTACTTTGAATGTGAGACTTCGCGTCTATGGAATTGTCTTGCAACAATTTATGAGAGAGTACTTTGTAATTTCATTAGCCAAGTCTTGGTGACTTTTGTGCTATGACTTTATGAAAGGATCGTTGCATAAGATGTTAGAATCTAGCATATTCTAATAGTAGCAAAGAACCTTGTGTTCTTACACTAATGATAAGGATTGGGAATTGTGAAATGAGCATGATTGAAAAGGTTTTTCAATTGATCTATTTCACAAAGTAAGGACCATAGGAAACATAGTGTGCATGCTTTATGCATGGGACAACTATTGTTGTAATTTGAGTAATAAGTTGATTTTCTGAAACAGTAAACGATAATAATAAGTAATCAATATGGTGGTTAAATAGAAGTGTTTTATTTACTCTCACAAGTTTGAGGCCATATAGGATTAAGTATTATTGTTATGTTTCAATTTGCATGTTTTGACTTCCAGAATAACTAGGTTATTCAAACATCCACAGTCGGTCATACGTTGGAAGTAAGTATGAAGGAAGACTGTCATGAATCTGTTTGTAGATTGTCTGAAGTGTTTAGACATAGCACAAGTTTGCTGCAGAGTTCATGAGTGCTTTGATAAGATTAGAGTATTGGATTAAACCCACACTCACTTGGATCACTTCATGTTTTATCACGAGTGATTAGTGAGACGATAATATTGTATATTCTTGAAACCGAGACGTGTGAGTTGTTATTTGTTGGTCGGTTGCACATTGATAATAAGTAAACGCACCACTAACTTGGTATTATAAAACTTATTGTTGTGTGTGATTCGATCAGTAAATTCAAGCGAGCATTTGAGTCGAAGTTTATCCATTCCTTTTATCCAAAGTGGGATAAAAGCGATATATGTGGGCCTCTCGATGATTTAGTGATGACACCTAAGTGCTTGGCCAAGCCGGGACTAAGTTGATGTGTTCAATTGTAGTCTGTTGTCAGTCGTCATAAATCGGAAGTCGGGAAACAGTATAGAGAGAATGATTGAAGTTCATGTCTTTTGTCTATACGATATCTTGAGAATGGAGGAATATATAATCCATTATCTAGAGGACACGCTATCTGATAAGATCAGAGTTGGCAGCGGCTTTTGAAAGCTACGATTGCTGATCAGGTTCTGAAGTAATACGGAAAATAGTTATTAGACTTATCCAAGTGGGAGACTGTTGGATTAGTGTCTAAGTCCATAACTATTTTGGTATGTACTTGACCCGATTATGAGCATGGTCCTTTTGGGTTGCCTTCACCATAGCAATATGTAGGATGATTTAAGGAGAGAAAGGTTTAAATATGATTTATTAATATATTATGAGAATAATATATTAAAGGAGAAATCATATTGTTTAATTAATATTAGTCAAGAATTAATTAAGAGTTAATTTTGTGGCTAAAAGAGATTAATTAAATTTAGGGGACTGGACTGCAATTATTGGATAATTGAGTTATTGGGCTAAGGAATGCTAAAGGAGTAAGGGGTGAACGAAATTATGATGGAATCCCATCATATTTTCGTCCATAGCTTTATCCAGAAGGTTCCATGGGCTGCTTAGAGTTTAAGTTGTCCATTAGGGTTTTGACTGAAACCCTAGCAGCCCACACAAGTATATAAAGGACCCCTTAGGCCCCAAAAACGTGTGGAACTGATTCTCTAGGGTTTCTAGTCGTTTTTGGCAGCCTCCTTTCTTCTCCTCTTCATCCAAGTTGCATAAGGTGTTTGTGACTCCATTAGAGGTGCAACACTTGAGGCACTAAGCTTTCTAAGGCCAATCCAAGCAAGGAATTGATTGTTATTGCTATATAACAATCAAAGGTAATTCTCTAAACCCTAATTCAGTTTATAATATGCTAGATCTAAGTTTATTAGTCTTGGATTCAAAGCACGTACAAATAGAGAAACCTAGATCCAAGCATTAGGGTTTGTATGAGCACATAGGATTGTTCTTATGCCTAAAACCCATCAGTGGTATCAGAGCCGTGATTGGTTTCAGTTGTATGTGATGCTATGTTGAATTATTTACTGAAAAAAGATTTTTTTTGGCCTCTGCCCAACCTGACTCGGCGAGTCAGTGGATGAACTCGGCGAGTCTGTCTGACTCGGCGAGTCCAGGGGTCAGACAGAGGGAATTTCGGGATTTAACTGCTGTTTTGACTTGGATTTGATGCCTAATTCGTTTTTTAAAGTTAAAATCCGATTTTTATCTTAAATTAGTGATTATCCTTGCAAAAACAATAGATAATTTCAAATCTTTTAAATATTGGTTGCTTATGTGATAAATATGGATTATTTAAAGTTATTTGGTAATTATCTAATGACTAAAATAAGATTAGGTCAAATGTAGATAATTATGAAATTAATTGTTTAATTTCAATTATTTGTTATTTGATCCCTAATGTTTTGAAATGTTTCAAAACTTGCCCTCAAGTTTTGGAATTTAAAAGTTGATTATAAGTTTAATTTTGAAATGTTAAATTCTAAAACCCTAGTAATTTGAAATGTTATTCTGTCCAATTGAAACTTGGGTGATGAAAAACTTTCTTCATTTGGTAAATTCAGACACTACCACAAATGAAAGAATCAAATCCACTTTCCAATATTGCTATTACTGGAAACATATAAGCAACAATTTTCCACAGATGCCATTGTAAGGATATTTTTAAAATAAATAAAATTAAAACCCTTTTTTTTCTTTTATTTTAAAACTTTGTGGAAAAACTTATCCTTACAATACACATGAAAACCTTGTTGTTATCTATTCATAAGCAATATATTATAACTCTTAAGCAACAGCTCAAAATTCTGATTGCCGAACCATGCGATCGAAACCCACCTTTGCAATCAAAATCAACATATACTTACTTTAAGCTTCCTATCTTTTCTTTGATTCTTAAAACATCAGCATGTAACCCATTCACATTATGTAATAAGAATCTCCAAATAGGAACTTAATAGAGTTAGACAATGGATTTTACCCGAAGTAGAGTCAAACCTCTTGACTTGATCAACCTTATGACCTTTCAGGTGAATAGGGCAGCTTCGCAACCAATGCCCCTTCCTTTGGCAACAAAACACATGGACCCTTTGGTAATGGCACATGAGACTATCTCAAAATTTGCCTTTCTCTTTACTATTTGGTCAACCGAGTTGACTATAGCCGATCCCTTTCCATTGGGAAGAGAAATCCTTTTCTAGATATCCAATGCTACCATTGTCGATGTCCATGTAGACTTGGGAAGTTGTTCTTTTAATCAAATTTGCTTTACTGGTGTTCCAAATCATTGCTGATTCCACAACACCAAGCAAATAGATAACATCATTAAGGGTCATGTCATAGTCTGCCTCATAGTAGTCCCAAAGAGACTCACTATGTTACTAAGAAAGTGATTGAACATCCAACTTTCATGAGACTTTGACACCCAACTCTCCCGACTTGTCAATATGTGACTTTATCTCCAAGATGTGAGCACACATAGACTATGCTTGCCAATAGGGATTGAGTGACTTTAAACTTTTCAAGAACTTGTGGGTGAGGGAGAATAATTGGAGGAGGTGGAGGAAGTGAAGCATGATGCTGAGGGACACCATCTTCAAGAGATTTGGGAAGATCATAGTTGTCTGAACCAGACATCTATAATGGGAGAAAATCAAGTTAGTTGATTCAAAGTCCTTAATATAACACCCAATATGAAATATTAAGGCTAGGACCCAACACAATGTTTTATAATTTGGAAGAGGGATGCCGTAATCCAAGCTATAAAATATTTGAAGGTAGGCGAATGACGATTCACCAATTTCCACCATGAAAAACGAAATAATTTATTAGGTTTTAATTGGATTTGAAATCCCTAGATCTTTTGAGATTCATTGAACTTTTCAATGGCATGTTTCAATCTCGAGTGTGCCCTCTCAAATTTTGTGACTAGGATGTCGAAGATCACAAAACAAGGTGTGAATAACCATACCAATTCACTTGGTACCCTTAATATTATCACCTAATCAATGTGCCGGTAAACCACACACGCTCCATTGATCTATGACAAACATTAAGTCACCCTTCGTGATCCTTACTAGTCCAAGTTAGTGTGCCGGTTAACCACACACGCTCCACCAACGACTTGGTAAGGTACAAAGTGTGAATTCCATGGGCTAGCACCAAATTCACATTTTTCCTAAAGTAACTAAGATTGGGAATTAAATAAAAATATTCAGTTACTTTATAATATTCATTATACTTTTAATGAGAATTTAAAGTCATTGTCCTACCCGTTCGGCTAATGACCCTCCACCAGTCAAGCAAGCGGTGGGTGAGAGTGGACACCCATTAAGTCGCCATTTTACAGGCAACAACCTTATACCCACCTTATAGACCGACTTCGTGGATGAGGCCTACTAACGGTAAAACGACTTGTTCTTATACATATATATATAATAATTAACCATTAATCTTATAATAGTATAAGGGTAGAATTTTAACTTTTAAAACTTCTAGGGTATGGAATTAAAGTTTGTTAAAGTGTGTGAAACTTTACAAATTCCAAAACTTGAGGGCAAGTTTTGAAACTATTCAAAACTAATTAATTCCATGATTTATGTGTTTAAAGTAGTTTTAATCCAAAAACTCTTCAAGTTCCATAACTTGAGGACAAGTTATGGAAGACTTTAAACTAATAAAAGAATTACTTTTCTTTATTTTATAACTTATGGAATTAATTAAGGTTACACTTTATTTATATATTTATTAATGAAGTGACTCTTGAACCTCCATAACTTAAGGACAAGACTCTTCATCTTTTGTAACCATCCAAAACTTTTCATTTCATAACTTATGAATTAAAGGTTCATAAAAATGAAGACTCTTCATTTTATGTAACTTATGTGTTTTTAATGTGTGTTAAAGAAAAGTGACCTTTGGATATCCATAACTTGAGGACAAATTATGGACTCCATTAAAACACATAAATGATCAAAAATTAATTCTAAACAATTCAGCAAATAATTCCTATCATCTTCTAAATTCATAAGAACATGAACATGATCATCAAAATTTCAAGAATTATATGAACACATAAAATCATGGAATTTTGATTATAACTTTGAAATTGGTCCACCATCATCATTACCACATAAAAAACAGGTTTTATGAGTCCAAAACAATTTAAGGTAATGATTCTAGACCAATTCCAGCACCAAAACTCGAAGATATGCTATCTGGGGGTCCAACTCGTCGAGTGCATGAACCAACTCGCCGAGTTGGATGGGTTTTGCCTTGGACTCGTCGAGTCCCTTCATGGACTCGGCAAGTCAGCTGTGCAGACAGCATAAAATCTTCGATTTTCAGCAATTTGCATCAAGTATTCAAACAAGCAAGCCTAGGGTCTGATACCACTGTTGGGTTTTGAGCAATCTAACACTTCCTAAGTGTGCATGCAACCCTAATAAACCTTGGATCTATGTTTGTCTAAATACATGCAAAATAATAATTTTTCCAAGGTTCATAACCTATCTAACATGGCATGGGGTACTTTTAAACATAAAAGAATTAGATGAGATTACATACCTTTTGATGATGAGTTCAATTCCTAAGGAGTTTGAGGGCCAAGCACCAATAGTGTGAATGCCTCAAATGGAATCACAAATCACCACAAACTCTTGGAAAACTTTGAGAGAGTGTTTACACACATAGAAATCGGTCACACACAACACACACACACACACACTAGTCACACTAGTTGCCATTTCATGCTCCATAAGCATGCTTATATAGTGTGCATGGTTAGGGTGAAACCCTAATAACCCATGACCTTTCCTTTCCAAGGATCCATGGGTTAAAATCTCCATGGATCATCCATGGACTTCCATATAAGCCTAGCCCATTAACAAATGAGTGTTAGCCCACACCATATAAAACCAATAGCCCATAATCTAATTAGTCTTCCTTTTAATCTCTAAATTAATTCATAATTAATTTAAGACTAATACTAATTAAATAACATGACTTCATATTAATATATTATAACTTATAATATATTAATAAACATATGTGTATAACTCTCATAAAATTATCCATAAATAGTTTGGATGAGATGCAACCCAAATGGACCATGCCGGTCGGGTCAAGTATATACCAAATAAGTTATGTACTTAGACACCTTATCCAACAACATGTACACCATAGGAATGATGTAATGCCCATAAACCAACAGTTACAACTCCCAATCAAGCTTGCACCCATGAATGGTTCCATAAAATGCTCCATAAAACCCTAACTTACCCCATGGAGGGATCTAAGGAAGGAATAAGCAAGGTATAGACTTTATACCTCAAATGAGTTGGAAAAGTGGCACAATCTTTGGATCTACTTGCTACCCCAAGAACCTTCGAGCTTTCCCTTCCTTCTCTAGATTCAAAATCACCACAAACACACAACTATGGCTCGAGAATACTAAAAATGAGTTAGGGGGTCGTGGATGCTGTTTGGAGCTGATGGAGGCTGTAATGAAGGCCGGTTAAGGTGTTTAAATAGGGGTGCAAACCCTTAAAATTAGGGTTTTATCTAGACAGACCTACTCGTCGAGTCAGGGCATCAAACTCGCCGAGTAGGTCCTTCCACCCGCGTCCAAGTTTTACCTTTACTCGACAAGCTGGGGCCTCTAACTCGCGGAGTCCCAGAGTAAAAGTGCAAAAATTCATATTTAAAGTACATACCAGGAACCGGGCGCTACAAATCCCTTGCAAAAAACCATTCCTACCTTACCCGAAACTCGAAATCTAAAGTCTCAAATTGGTCTGACTCCCCGACAGACTGCCCATACTGAACCGCAACCATGCCAAAACCTCATTGGATTATAGACCAAACAAAACGCTTCCAGCCCTTGATTATCTTGATGCTTCATTGGGAACAAAATCACTGGCCATTTACTTCTACATAACACATAACTTGATTGAAGGCTCAGATAATCCTTCGAGTAGTAGATTGATCCCCGCATTGGTTAGACTCAAACGAGAGTTGCGCAACAGGGTCAGACCAATTACTCTGAGATTATTCAATCCAATTTGCAAGTAACTTAACATGTTTCCCGAATACCAAGCGACTTCACACACGGATCCCAAAACACTAATACCGTCTGACTCATCTTGTTGCCCCCTAGTTGCTTTCTAATAGCAACCGAGATCTCCCTGGTCCCATGTAACACTCAATTTTGGATCTGCTTCATTATTCGGAGTTGCGGCCCAATCGTCAGTTGTCATGAGGCTTAGATCCTTGGGGAATAAGGGATTTGGCCCTTTCGGATGTGGGTGTTATGTTTTAAGTGATCCACTTGTTCGATGGTGTTTTCGGAGCCCAATGGTATAATCGTAATTTGATCACTCAGCCCTTTATGAATTTTGGGTTTTGTTCGGGGAGTTTTAAGGCTTTGGTAAGTTGTTAAAAGCGTAGGGCTTCTCGCCACCTTTCCTTGGATATAAGGTTCATTGGAAACGGGCCTAAGACAAGGAAGTTAGAGCGGTTTGAAATAATGGCATAAATGGACCTTAGTGGAAAAGGTTTGCATGTTGGTCCTACGCATGCAAGGAGGGATGGCGCGTGTTTGGCTGCGTACGCCCAACTTAATGAGCAGAGTGACAAACCCTAATTTTTAGGGCTTGTGCATTGTTTAAACATCCTTATAAGCTCAAGGTTCTCTCATTTCTCAGCCTCCACTGATCTTAGAGCCTCATTTCGAACCCTAATCCCCTTGGCGGTGCATTCTTAAGCTTGGAGGTGATTTTGAAGGCTTCTTAGTGTTATTTCAAGGAAGTAGATCTTGGTGATCAAGCTTGGTGTAGCCTTGGGGTTATAGATCCAAAATCTTCACACTTTTGGGAAGCTTTAGGAGGTAAAAAGTTATTATCTTGACTTCTTCTTATGCTAGTTTGAGTTTAGGGCAAGATTAAGGGCTTTTATGGTGTATTAAGTCCACTTTGTGAGTTTGAGCCACTCCTAGGAGCTTGGAGTGAGAGATCTTGCCTCTTCTGATGTTGTCAGTTCATAAAAATGCTTGCTTGATGTTTAAGAATGGTCCATGCACGTTGTAGTTGGATTAGAATGGGTCTTAATGGATTAAGATGGTTGTTGGGTCCCACTGAGTCATGCAAATGCATAAAGGTTCCGAATTTATGCGTTAAGAGCTTATATTGAAGGTTTTATGAGGTTTGGATGCAAAGGACTTAAAGATTAAGTCATACATTGAGTTTTGGAAAAGTTGCACTTACGCCCCGTGTAAATGCAGGTACGCCCTCATCAATTTTAAATATTTTTATTGGGAAAACGTACCGCTGTTTACAAGGGTTCCGGGACAGTTTCTCCTGCAGTGATCATCAATATTCTTCCATCTTCGCCAAAATTCCTTGTTATTAGACAATCCCTCTTGAAGTGTCCAGTTTCACCACACTCATAACAAGTCAGGTTTACTCTAATCCCGGGGACTTGGTTGAGGGGTTGTGTCGGTGCTCTACAGAAACGGGCAGTGTGCCCCTTCCTGTTGTAATTTTTGCAATGTAACTCTCGGCAGGCTCCATAGTGATGGAAGTTGAACTTGTTACATTTTGGGCATATCCCCGCATATTGTCGCGCTGACGTTGGTGTGACAGGTGTCGTGGAAGCATGAACAACATAAATTGGTTGTTTCTTCGAGGGCTCTTGAGTTGGCTGTCCCTTTTTCTTACTCATAGACTTTCGCTTATGGTCGCCTCCTTTTGTTGGTTTAGGAACGGGAGCCATCACGCCTTGGCGGACTCTAAGGTCGACGAGTCTCCGGGCCAAGCGTTTGGCGCTATCGAAAGTAGTTGGGTTTGAAGCTAATACATTTCCTTGAATCTAAGGAGATAGTCCCCAAACATACCTCTCTATTTTCTTGTTTTTCGGGGTAACCATCCCGGGGCATAGTGCCGCTAGGTCACTGAATCTATCAGTATAGGCCACTATGTCAGAGTTTGTCATGGTAAGGTCCCACAGCTCTTGCTCTAGTTTTTGTACTTCGCCCCTCGGGCAATATTATTCTATCATCATCGTTTTCAAGTTCTCCTAGCCCATTGAGTTTTCCACTGTGAGTGTTAGTGACTTGACATGGCCATTCCACCATGTAAGGGCTCTGTCAGTAAAGGTGCAGACAATAAACTTTATTTTGCTCCCTTCTGGGCACACACATATTTTAAAAATCGACTCTGTTTTCTCATACCATTGCATTAGAGAAATGATTCCCCCGCTTCCAATAAAGGATTTGGGTTTTTAATTCATGAAGTCTTTATATGTACACTCCCTAGGGTGTCCGTGGCTATTTTCGTGGTTAAAGTTGTTAGCACCACTTCCCGCCCCGCTGGCGCTACTTGCGTTGATTTGAGCAATGGCGACCACTACAGCAGCAATTACCGTAGCCTGGAATATAGCGGGGTCATATTGTGGAGGTGGTGACGGTGGATTTGTTGACATGTTGTTGTTACGCCTGATGCATCTTTCTGTCATATAGTTTAAAGATGAAAGGTTGGTAAGATATCAATAGTGGTTATAAATCGGATGTCATAAGAACTAGGTTATCTTAGCTTTGTATGTATCATGTTAGGCAATTCATAACAGGAGTCTATGTAAAATAAACTTATGAATCTTTAATAGTGACCATTCTCAAATGAAATTTCGTGACTTGATTTACAGTCACTAGTTGTGACGAAAGACGTCATAAATCTAACACATAGTGTGAGTAGTGTAATCACCGACTCACTATATTATTTTAGTTTCTTAGTTATTTGTGTAACGCATACGATGCTCAGCCATCTCACATGGCTTGCAAGCGCTTCTCTCTGTCTGATCCCCTCTCAAAATCCTTCTCATGTACTCTTTCTGGTTCTACCTCGACTCCTCTATTGGTTGTTTGTGATGTCTAGGTGTGTCGTTTGTGCGAGAATGAGAGTGTCTAAAGAATATATGAGATAAATAACACATTGTTATTTTTGTGGGACGATCCTTACTGGGTCCTCCTATAATCACGTAGTGTATACAGATTATATATAACCAAGATCAAATAGACCTTAGAATAAGTGATCATACTCTAAAACCACAACCAAACAAAGAACAGGATGTAGAGCGAAGATCATAAATTTTGAGTCTATAAGATCTTACGTATATATAACTATGGGAGTATACACTCCACAATCATAGGCCTGTCAGTACGGGTCTTTTAAATTTTCACATAAGTTAGTTATAGTGCCTAAAATACTCCTATAGTATTTTAATTATATGTGTGATTCTGTAGTTTCTCGGTATACAAAGTTGATAAGTTTTTTTAGACTTGTTGTTATGGTATAGTATCATAAAATACTCCTAGAGTATATTAAACTTTAGGTTTGGTTATAGAGATCCTTTGTATATAAGGTTGGTAAGTTTTAGACTTGTTGCAACACCACTATCACTCCCAAACACATGTTGGTCGTATCTCAAATAAATATAGTTGATCAGGCTATATTAATCCAAATATGATTACATAATTGTCTAGGTTTGACTGTAGCGTCCAACATCCAAATACTTTTGTTTTATTCTTCTTATGATACTTGTTCTTGTATGTGTGTGTGTATGTGTGTGTGTGTGTGTATATATATATATATATACACACATATGCATGTATGTATACTTTTATAAAAGAATTATTATATTTTAAAAGTATAATTTTTGGCTAGTGTTTTAGTCCCATTGTATTTATAGTTGTATATCTTTTATGGGTTGATATACTTAGTTCACTATAAACAATGCTCTGATACCAATCTGTCGCACCCCCAAACCGGAACGGCGGAAACGTTCGGGGGCGGAGAACGTCATGTACAGTATCACAATAATTGTATAATAGTAATCAAAGTAACAACAACCGTTGTATTGATAATATATAATTTACATTGTGTTCAAAACATTGCCTGATTTACGTTAAAACTATAGCAAAAGATAAGACATAATACTACTATGCTCCGTCTTCGCAACGCCTGAGAGGGTACCTGTCTACTAACTTTCCCGAGAATACAAGTGGTTTGAAAGAGTGTCAACGTTAAAGTTGGTGAGTTCATAAGCATTTTTGTTATAAAAAATATATTCTTTATTCTTTGGAAAAGTTCGTGTGTTCATCCAAAAAATCCTATATTTTCTTAGTAAGAATGTGACCATGCTAGTTCCTTTTATGATTACTTAGTTTATACTAGTTATATATAAATTGATATCGAATGGACAGTTGAATGTGTGGCTCTAACCTGAGTCCACAACCAAACAAGGAGCAGGAAGTAAGGCGTAAATCACACATTCCGCTGCCTATCGGATATTATTTATATATAACTTGGATGTATAAGCTAAGGAACTATAAAATTAACAATTAAGGGTCCTTTATGTTATACTATTTTGTAAATAAGTGTTGAACCTTTTGTAACTATGTTTGCTTGTAAAAATAATGATGTTTATCCCGGAAAATCCTATATTATCCATAAAACCGATTTGTAGTCTTAATCATTCCAAGACCGAAAAGCACAAGTATAATTATCATACTTAGTTTAATGATACCTATTTTTATTTATAAGTAAAACTAGTTGAAGATGTGTTTGCCCTGTAAACTATATGCGATGTTACTACCCTGTTATGATCACTTAGTACATATAAGTTGTATATAACTAAGATCGAACAGACAATTGAATGGGTGAATCAACCCTAAGCCCACAACCAAACAAAGAACATGAAGTAATGCGTAAATCACACATTCCAATGTCTACCGGACATCAATTTTATATAACCTTGATGTATATGCTAAGTAATCACAAAGTTAATACCCCTTACGATTGTTTAAGAAAAAGTATATTACTACGTAAATATGTTGTTGTTTTCTCCATGTGAGTTCTTATAACCATACTTGATGACCTAGGATGGCCTAAAACGACATTCTCCAAGCGTCATAATCGTTATGACATTTGTCACCCCATGCATGTCGGCCTGACTATAACTAACAGTTAAGGTGCGGGATTGTCAGTCCCATATAGATCTATACACAAATTCACGCTCTCCCTACAAGAAACTCTGGTTATAAGTCATAACTTTAATGGGTACTTAGATAAGTACGTGAAGGCGTCTCACAAATTACTTCAACGAATTTACTAGTAATAAAGAGGAAAAACCTTTTTTGTAAATAACATGTAACTTTGTAAAATAATCCATTTGTTCCATAAACTATACCTATTAAGTTTATTTCCATGTTTTAACTTGGACTTTGTAAAATAGTTCATATGTTCCATAAACTATACCTAATATAGTTTATAAGTTTATTTCCATGTTTTAATAATTTCACGTTTAAATACATATTAACAACAAGAAAACATAATAAGTAAATTATATTTTGAGTCACAAGATTTCTTGTGTTTTACTTGTATCCCCCCTCCCCCTAAAACATTGAAAAAGTTTGGAAAAATATGGGGGTATGAACTTACCTTATTTGTGGTTGTGCTTTAAATAACGAACTAAATCGGTGACTTCGAGCTAGTATACGGGAAAGATGCCGTAATCCTAAAGGTTTTAAACACATAATAGTGTGTGAATAAGATGTCTTAATAACACAGGTATTCCATAACCACTAAATAATATGAAGGGACTTACCAACATATACCTATTTTGAAGTGAAGATTTCCTGTAACTTGAATTGAAAGGATGAAGGAAATAGGTTTTTATATTGAGAGTAAGATTATAGAGTGAAAGTGTACTGATGAAATAAATTTGAAGGATGCCTAATTCGTATCTTATATAGGAAGCATTAAGATAAGGTTTGCATTGGTATGTGTAACTTATCGTATTGGGAAAACAAATCACAGAGCAAGTGGCTAAAATATCTAGATATTATTAGGGGTCTTCGGCCAAGTTTCTATTTAGAACAATAGAGATTTCGGTCCTTAGCATGCTCCAAGAAGGAGTTTTCGGCCTTAATGGGATTTAGACATTGTGTTTTCGGTCATGGAGGTCCATGGCTTGGAGATTTCGGTTCTAGCTTTCATAAAACATTTGATTTCGGTCCTAATACTTCTAAAAGAAATAGATTTCGGTCATGGTGGCTTTTAAGATGTTGATTTCGGTTCTAAAGTGTTCTTAGGTTCTAAAAGTCAAAATCCTTAAAGTAATATATATATATATATATATATATATATATATATATATATATATATATATATATATATATATATATATATATATATATAATATGCATATAGACTTATTGTTTGGACTTGTGTTGACTCCTTTGAGTCCCTATCGCTTTGTTGACTTCATTTGTTTATTTCCACTTGGTTAGTAATATATATATATATATATATATATATATATATATATATATATATATATATATATATAACTTATCTAAATATGGTTTTCAATTTATATTAACCTATATAAATATGCACCCAAGGCTAGGGGTGATAAATTGTGACAAGGTCACAATGTGATTTCCCTTATATTTGGTTAGAGTTTAGACATTGCTTGATCTAATATTTTCGGATTATGACAATAGTTTAATCAAGAAAGAAGAATCATCAATGAAGTTTGATTTTTAAATTGATAGAGAATCAGAGAATCAAAGGGGAAGAATAATACCGTTTGAACAATCAAGATTCAAGAATCAATTTTTTGATTTTTGAACAATCCAAATGATCATGCTTCAATAGAAATGATTCCCCAACAAATATACCTCCCTATCATTTTTTAATTTTTTCGTTGGGTAGTTGCCTTTGTCACAACCATTCCGAAATCCTTCCTTTGCAACATCTATGGTAAACAACTAGATCTGTTGAAAAACGGAGGGGCCATGATCTCTCATGGCCCCTTACAGGATCCGTTACTGTATATGTAGATGTTTCTTACATGACAAGTAAAAAAAGACTTGAAGATATTTATATGTGACGAGAATGGTAGTCCAACCAATAACACGAACACGAAGTCTCATTATATTACTTTATCTGTTTATCGTCTTTTTTTTATACGTTTATTCGCGTTTAACGCGGCTCGTAATATAATTATTATCTAACGAGGTTCGATCGAACTAAAAACAATTTAAAAAGTAAAGTTAACAAAATATCAGCGGCTCCGATCCTTAAACCCTAAGCCCTAACATAACGCATCCCCTCTCTCTTTCTTCCACCTCTTCTAGCTGCGACTGAGGACTTCTCTTCGACCTTCGTCTCTCTATCATAGAGCCTGCGATTTCGATTTTTCTCCTCAGCCCCTGCTGGTATAACATATTCTATAACCTGAACTTTATGTTGATGTTTAGGGTTTTATGATTTTTCAACTTAAATTCCTTTAAATGCTCAATTTCTGGACTCCTTTTGTGCTAATCTGGTTTTACCTTCTTTAGTAGCTTCAATGGCTGCTAAAGGCAAAAAGTCACAGAAGAAACCAAACAGAAAGGAACTTGTTTCTGTCAAGAGCAACAAGAAAGATGATATTCTGAGCGAGTCACAGAAGAAACCAAACAGAAAGGAGTTTGTTTCTGTCAAGAGCAAAAAGAAAGAAGATATTCTGAGCGAGTCTGATATGGAAGACGAAGAACTTGAACAGCAGAGTGTTGATAGTGATGAAGGTGGGGATTCAGGGTCGGAAATTTCGTTGGATGGGGATGATACATTGGCTCGCGATTTTTTAGACGGAAGCGATGATGAAGGTACTTCAAATTACAATTATTGGATTCAAGTATTATGCCTGTTGAAACAATAATCTATCAAAATGAATTAGGTAAATGTAACAACCTAAATTTGTTCAATATTCTCACACCATAAAGAAGTGTAAAGCTTGAGTAGAGATGCTAATTTTTACTCCTTAACTTAAAAGTAGGTCTTCCAAAAGGTCAGAAAATTAAACTCAACCGGAATTGGACAGTGAATTTAGATACACACAACCTCCTAAATTCCTTAAATTTTAAAGTAATTACACTAAGTCATTTAAGTAAAAAAAACAACACCTTAATACATTAAGGACCTTCTTGAATTTTCTAAAAAAACAATCTTTCACTTTAATATGTTATGTTCCATTGTTCAACTTTAATATATCCATCCCAGTGATCTTAGTTTTCTTTTTTGGGTTGGTTTTATTTGTTTACAGTTAAGGGGTCAGATTCAGATGCGGAATTGGATTCCGATTCCGATTCCGATGATCATGATCCTCAGACAGAATCTACAGCTATAGATGCGGCAAATAAGAGAATACAACAAGAGGGGCAAGATGAACTACAACTCAACATCAAAGAACAACCTGATGAGTTTCGATTGCCAACACAAGAGGTTTACTGCTTTTTTTTTTTTTCTTATCATTTGTGGTTAAATGACATGTTATGTTGCATTTACTTGGGTAGTGTTTGGTGTATGATGGAATCGGGGGAAGGAATGGAATGACTCATTCCGTTGGAATGAAAAAGAACTTGTTTCTTTTGTCTGATGGAATGGAATGAACATTCTTAAAGCAACGGGATTCCTTTCATTGTGTCAAATTTTGTTTCTTAGCTTTTCTTTTTCTTCATTCTTTCATGGAATGGAAAGCAAATTTGTGATATAAAATATAATCTTATTTTATTTACGAATTCTTTTTCAAAATTTCATGATTCTATATTAACTAAAGTTTATATTTTCTCAAGTGTAATCGTATTTTGGTTTTGGTGAGCTTTAGGAACTTGAAGAGGAAGCTCGTGGACCCCCTGATCTCACAGGTCTCCAACAAAGAATAAAAGAGAGTGAGTCTTATCTTGTGATTAAAAAAACTCATTTTCCACTTATGCCCTTATATTCCCATCTCCATTTTTATAACATTTTTCAAATTAAACTCTCCAGTTGTTAGAATTCTCTCAAATTTTAGTGCTTTGAGGCAAGAAGGAGCCACAAGAAAGCAATATATAGAACAACTTAAGTTGGATTTAGGATCATATTATGGCTACAATGAGTTCCTTATTTCATCATTTGTTGAGGTAATTACTAATCTACTAATCTACTAATCTTTGATATATTTTGTATGATAAATTCAACATATTTTTCACCAAATTCCAATTCTTTCTATAATGTTACATTTTGTGCAGATGTTTCCACCTGTTGAACTTATGGAACTAATTGAAGCATTTGAAAAGCCTAGACCTATCACCCTACGCACCAACACATTAAAGGTGATTGATACATTTATACAAAACTTATTATAATTATTTTTTTAAAATCATATTTCTTTTTTCATATCATACTTATGTAGCTCCATTTTTTCATGATTGATCAGACAAGGAGACGCGATTTGGCTGGTGTTTTGTTGAATAGAGGCATCAATTTGGATCCATTAAGCAAGTGGTCAAAGGTAAGAATCATTCATCATCTTTTTTTTTTTTTTTGTAAAAATATGTAATGTTTCCATAATTACCCCTTGAACAATAACAACAGGTTGGCTTGGTTGTATATGATCATCAAGTGCCATATGGTGCAACTCCAGAATACATGGCTGGTCATTACATGGTACTTATATAGTTATATAATATATATTTCCTAATTAAAAAAGATTTATTATTTTATTATTTTTTATTTTTAAATTATAAAATTTGCTTATTCTTTACAGGTGCAAAGTGCAAGCTCTTTTCTACCTGTAATGGCCCTTGCTCCACAAGAGAAAGAACGGATTGTTGACATGGCGTAAGTATTCACAACATTTTTTTTATTTATTTAAAAACTTTTAGTTTCTATAAAGTTTTTAAAAGGAATTGTAATCTTTCACTTTTATATCCTTTCTTTGTTTTAATCCATTAAATTTTTTTTTTTACTTGTTGTAGGGCGTCTCCTGGTGGTAAAACTACTTACATTGCAGCTCTTATGAAAAACACTGGTATGTGATTTCTCATGTTTCTTGAATATAAAATATATTTTATATAAATTTTATCTAATTAATCACCCACCATATATGATTCTTTTTAGGTATTATTTATGCTAATGAGATGAAGGAGAAGAGGCTCAGTAAACTAACATCTAATTTACAAAGATTGGGTGTTACAAATACTGTAGTTTGCAGCTATGATGGGAGAGAGGTTAGTTTTTCCAACTTATATATATATATATATATATATATATATATATATATATATATATATATATATATCCCACCCGAAAAGGTTACAATCTCTTGTTTGTGAAAAAGACAAGAAAGCCCTCATCCTCACTGAATTGTTGTAGAAATATTCTTCAGTTTTATATAATATTGAGTTTCTGTTTATGGGCATTTTTGTAATTTGCTTTTTTTATTTGATTTCAGCTTCCAAAAGTATTGGGACATAACACAGCAGACAGGGTTTTGTTGGATGCACCTTGCAGTGGTACTGGGGTAAGCATAAAAGCTTTATATGGTTTTTAGTTTAATAAGAAGATTTATTTATTTATTTTTAATTTTTTTTTTACAGGTTATATCTAAAGATGAATCTGTCAAAACCTCTAAAACTGCTGTTGATGTACAAAACTTCTCACGTCTACAAAAGGTACCCAAACACTTTCTATGAATTAATTAATCACACCTCTTATGCTATTATTATTGTAATTTTTTTTTTAACTATTTGAAGCAAGTTGTGTTAAATTTTTTAAATATGTTGATTTACAGGAATTAATACTTGCAGCAATTGACATGGTGGATGCAAATTCAAAAACAGGGGGTTATGTGGTTTACTCCACATGCTCCATGATGGTTATTGAGGTATTTTTTTTTTTTTTTTAATTTTTTAACTTAATGGACTTAATAACAACAATCTTAATAAAAAAAGAACCGAATATTTATTTTTAAACATCTTGTGATATTGCAGAATGAAGATGTTATAGATTATGCATTGAAGAAGAGGGATGTGAAACTTGTGCCATGTGGACTAGATTTTGGTCGCCCAGGGTATCTATTTATTATTTATTTTTTAAAAAAAAAAGTTTTGATGAATATATTTGTGTCTGAAGAAATTGTATTTTTTTTTTGAAGATTTGTTCGATTTAGAGAACGTAGATTTCATCCATCTTTGGAAAAGACAAGACGATTCTACCCTCATGTTCATAACATGGATGGGTTTTTTGTTGCAAAGGTATCACATTGCTTTTATTGATTTTTTTTATTATTGAAAGTATGATAAAAAACCCTAATTGGATTATTTGATATTGTAGTTGAAGAAAATGAGTAATTCAAAGGGAGTTTCTGCAGCTTCTGAAGTAGAACAAGAAGAGGTGGAAGAAGAAGAAGTTTCTGAGATGGAAGAAGTGGAAATTCCTCAACAACAACAAAAGAAAGAGTTGTTGAAAAAAAAGTCAACAACAAAGTCAAATGATCTTAAAAGAAAATTCCATGATAAACCTCCCACCTTTGAGAAGAGGAAGAAGTATAAACCTCCTCCTAGAGAAGAGATCTCAAAAGCCAGGTAACTTCAATGCTTTCATTGTTTTATTAATTTATTCACTTAGTTTTAATATAAGAAAAATCCTGATGCTTATTTTTTTTTTCAGGGAAGAGAAGAGAGAAGCTCTTAGAGAAGCAAAGAAGAAAGCCACAAAGCAAACAAAATCTTCATCCTCAAGCAAGAAAGGTAGAGAGGGGGTATGAATATGATATCATATGTGGACCCCACGCTTCCTCAATCGCTACATCCTTATGCTACTACTAATGCAAAATTTTGTACCAAATTATGTCTATTTATTATTACTTGCACGAGTCATGTTTTTTTTTTTTTTCTTGTTATTTATATTATAATAGAGAATTTGTATTCGGGTTTTTGATTTTGATTTGAAATATTTAGGGGAGGGTGTAATAAGCAAGATTATTTCTATGATAGAGAATTTGATTTGTCATTAACAAAATAACAAAAGGAAAATTGAGTAATATAGACGGACAAAAAGTACTTTTGTATTTAAAGAAAATAACCAAAAGTTGTGTTTTTGGAAAAATAACCATCAAGTCTGGAATGGAGAATTTTGGAAGGACAGAATATTTTTTGAAAAAAAAATATAATTCGGATTTTGGACTGAGTTAAAAAACAAAAACTTGGAAATTTCAAGAACAAGAATAGTTTTGGAATTTTGAGAAAGGAATTCGTTTTGTATTGAAACCTAACAAAAAATTAAATAAACATAGTAAATAGGTAATAAATACAATATTATAGCTTAAAGTTGAACATTGGCTGTGAAAAATGATTGAATTTAAACATTTCGAAATAGACTTTTGAGATATAACTACAGATAGATTTTTTTGAAAAAAAAATTACTAAAAAAAGCAACTCTGGAAATTGAAGAACAATTTGAAATGGAGGCATTATGTAGAAAGCGGTGTTTTTCAAAATCTAAAAAAATTTATATTACTTTACTCAATTTCCCATAACAAAATCATTAATAACTACTTTTGATAATTTACTATTATTAAATGTTTTGCATTCCGTCATAAGATGAGTAGAAATCTTAGGCAAAGTTACATAAATAGTCCTCGTGTGGTATGTCAAAAGGTTTGTATACCACTATATCATATCAAAAGTTTTGTATATGCACTCCATCATATTATGAGAGTAGAAATCTTAGTCAAAGTCACATAAATATGAGAGTAGAAATCTTAGGCAAAGTCACATAAATAATCCTCGTGTGGTATGTCAAAAGTTTTGTATATCACTATATCATATCAAATGTTTTGTATATTGTCCCAAAACTATTTTTGTCATTCAAATGCTATAAGTAATTTAACGTTACATTACATATATGCTGGGAACCAGGAAGTGACAATGTTACTATATAAGTAATTTAATGTTGCATTACATGCGGTGAGAATCGGGAAGTGAAAATACTGCCATTGTTTATGTATCTACATAATTTAAAAAAGACAAATTGCAAAAATCGTCCATAAGCATTTTTTCTGGGTTTTGGTATATATATATTGGATTGATGGTCATTTTATGGTAGTTTCGTTGTTTATTTGGTTTCTCTGAATATTGAAATGAGTGTAACACCCTTAGGATATTTATTTTCCATTTTCTTTCATTTTTTAAAATCTAACATTTATTTATTTATTTTAATAATTAAAAAATAAGAAGACCCCACCTCCCCTCTATCTCTCTCAAAACTCAACGAACCTGAATATATATCTCTTAGATTTCTACTCTCATTTTATACTAGACGAATGTTTACGCGTTGCGCATAAACAACTATATAGCTGACATTTTTACAAATATATGTTTTTTTTAAATAAAACAATAATGTTGTCAAATTTGATATAATAATTCGTATACTACGTTGATATAATATACTGATTATTTTGAATTATATAATAATATATACATCTATTAAAATTACATAATCTTAATCTTTTGAATGACATCTACCTGCGGGTTGCTCATGAATAAAATTAAATATAGTATATGGTTTAATGTTATTTGTAGTTTTTGTTATTGTTAATTAATTTTTTAAAATTTATTTGTTTAACTTTTTAATTTCTGTCATTGTAATTTTTTAAAACATCAAACAATTTTTTTAAAGGTAGCAATATAATCATTTAAATAGACTTATTTTTAACTATTGTTATTATAAGTTGCTTTAAGCTATTTATTTGAGAACTTTTAACGATTATAAAAGTATTATTAGGAAATAGTTTAGTTAAATTGATATTACAATTTAATTTTTGCATTTAACACTATAACTTATCACTTTTAACTATTCACAAAATATTGTTTGGGTTTCTTAAGTGGAACTATATTGAAGTTGACCCTGTAATGTTATATTTAAATTAATACTTCAAGTATTTTGTCAAAACCTTTCAAAAGTTGTAGCTTTAAACTGATAATGGTTTACATACAACAACATATTAAATCTAATAAATTAAGTATAATATGTTAAAAGTTAAAAACATAACTTTATAAATAGAAGTAAAAATATTATGTTAATATTGAAATTTAGTTTATTTATGATTACACTTTAGGTTTGATAATTATTTAAGCTTATTATCCAACTTATAATCATTATCAGAAAGTCACTACAATTTATCACTTTTAACTATTTACAAAACATTTTTTCGGTTGTTTAAGTTGAATTAAAATTTATATTTAAGTTGATGATGTAAGGTTATATTTAAATTAACAATTTAAGTATTTTATACAGATTGTTCAAACAACAATATATTAGTCCTAATAAATTAAGTATAATATGTTAAAAGTTAAAAACATAACTTTATAAGTAGAAGAAAATATATTCTTTTAATATTGAGATTTAGTTTATATATGATTACACTTTAGGTTTTATATTTATTTAACATTATTAACCAACTTATAATCATTATTAGAAAGAAATTGAAAAGTAATGGAAGTTTCAAATGAATGTGGTGAAAGGAAAAATGAATGGGAGGTTCAAATGATTGTGGTGAAAGGAAAAATGCTTCCTTTATAAGTATACTAGGTGAATGCCCCCGCGTTGCGCAGAAACACCTATATAGTTGAAGTCTTTACAAATATACGTTATTTTAAATATAACGATAACGATGTTGTTAAATTTGATATAATAGCTTGTATACTAAATTGATATAATATATTGATTATTTTGAATTATATGAAAATATATACATCTATCATAACTTCAGAATCTCAATCGTTTGAATGATTTCTACCCGCGAGTTATACATGAATAAAATTAAATATAATATATTGTTTAATATTATTTATAATTGTTGTTATTGTTAATTAATTTTTTAAAATTTATTTGCTTAATGTTTTCATCTATCATTATTATTTAAAATATCAAACATTACTATTGATTTTAAAGGTAACAATATAATCATTTATATAGAGTTATTTTTAACTATTGTTATTATAATTTAGGAAATATTTTACTTAAATTGATATTATAATTTAGTTTTCGCATTCATCACTACCATTTATCACTTTTAACTCTTTACAAAATATTTTTTGGTTTTTTTAATTGGAACTGAAATTTATATTTAAATTCACATTGGAATATGCAGAAACACCAATATAGTTGAAGTCTTTACAAATATATATATATATATTTTAAATATAACAGTAACGTCGTTGTTAAATTTGATATAATAATTCGTATACTAAGTTGATATAATATATTGATTATTTTCAATTATATATATATATATATATATATATATATATATATATATATATATATATATATTATAACTTCATGATCTCAATCGTTTGAATGACTTCTACCCGTGAGTTACACATGAATAAAAATAAATATAATATATGGTTTAATGTTATTTATAGTTGTTGTTATTGTTAATTAATTTTTTAAAATTTATTTGCTTAATGTTTTAATTTCTAATTATAATTATTTAAAACATCAAACATTGTTTTTTGATTTTAAAGGTAACAATATAGTCATATATATAGAGGTATTTATAACTATTGTTATTGTAAGTTATTTTAAGCTACTTATTTGAAAACTTTTAATGATTATAAAAATATCTTTAGGAAATATTTTAGTTAAATTGATATTAGAATTTAGTTTTTGCATTTATCACTACAATTTATCACTTTTAACTATTTACAAAATAGTCTTTGGCTTTTGAAGTGGAACTGAAATTTATATTTAAGTTGACACTGTAATGATATATTTAAATTAACAATTTAAGTATTTTGTCAAAACTGTTCAAAAGTTGTAGCTTTAAATTGATAATGTTTTGCATACAACGACATTTTAAATCTAATAAATTAAGTATATTATGTTAAAAGTTAAAGACATAAGTTTATAAGTAGAAGTACAAATATTATTTTAAAACAGAAATTTAGTTTATTAATGATAACACTTTAGGTTTGATATTTATTTAACCTTATTAATCAACTTATAATCATTATTAGAAAGACACTATAATTTATCACTTTTAAGTATGTACAAAATATTCTTTGAGTTGTTTAAGTTAAACTAAAACTGATATTTAAGTTGATTCAGTAATGTTATATTTAAATTAATAATTTATTTTTATACAAATTGTTCCAAAATTGTTTCTTTAAAATGATAATGGTTTACATCTAACAATATATTAAAACTAATAAATTAAATATAATATGTTAAAAGTTAAAAACATAACTTTATAAGTAGAAGTAAAGATATTATTTTAATATTAAAATTTAGTTTATATATGATTAGACTTTAGGTTTGATATTTATTTAACCTAATTAACCAAATTATAATTATTATTAGAAAGAAATTGAAAAGTCATGGGAGTTTCAAATGAATGTGGTGAAAGAAAAAATGTATGAGGGTTTCAAATGAATGTGGTGCTTGGAAAAATGCTTTTTTTATAAGTATATAATGACTAGGCGAATCTCCGCGCGTTGCGCGAGAAGAATTATATAGTTAAAATAATAACTTTTACCAAATTATTATTTAATATTTCTACTTTGAAACAAAATGTTAGTAGTAAAGCAAACATATAGTTAACATATTAGTTTTATTAAACATTATAGTTTAACTTTTAAGTCATTATGATATATACAATTATTTAATAAATTTATAAATCGTTTAATATTGTGTAAATTATATATCAAATGAATGATAATATAACGGGTAACAAAATATATGAACAAAAATATGAACTGCAACTTTTAGTAACATAAAAATAGAAAAACATCTATTATAACATTTTTATTAAAAAAGATATATATATATATATATATATATATATATATATATATATATATATATATACACAACGAATAATAAAAAATATGAAAAATAAACACTATAACTTTTAATAACATAAAAACACTAAAACATCTATTATAACATTTATATTAACTCTTCATATTTAAATCATAAATCTCTTCAAATACATTCATGTTTTTAATGAGCAAAACTTTACAACCTTATAAAAGAAAGGAAAATAAAAAGTTATTAGTAATTACTAATTAATAATCATAAGTTAAAAACTCTTGAATTTTAACTAATCAATATATATAAATTAGAAAACTCTTCAGTTGTAGTGTGAGTTTCAAATGAATGCGGTACTTGAAAATGTATACTTATTATTATTATTATTATTATTATTATTATTATTATTATTATTATTATTATTATTATTTTAAATAATTGGTTTTGATGCATCATTTTAATCCCTTCAATTATTAAACATAAAGATATTTAATTATAAATTTATAACATACATAGATGCATATACATGTTAAACAAATCACATATAATATATATATATATATATATATATATATATATATATATATATATATATATATATATATATATATATATATATATTCGTAAATGTCAAATGTAATTCTTGTGGTAGTAATATGGATAAATTGCTTTCATATGAAGAACATATCATGATAAGTCTATCATAATTACAGATCAAATGTTCAAAATTATGTTATCTTTTAAATATTTTCTTTTAAAATGTGTTGTGTAGGATAACCCAACAAAAAAATAATAGAAAATAAACATAATCAAAATAGAAAAACTACAATCAAATAAATAAGAGCATTGGGTGGTTGAATATATAAATAAAGATGTTACATAAACATACATTTAAATCAAGATAAAAAACTAACATTCGTTAGCTTTGCTCAAACAAAAAAACCTATATCAATTTTATGAATCTTCGTTCTTCATTTAACACCATTCAACCATAGAAACTTGATGGCAATTCTTCACTAACCTGCAATCAAAATATTTTTCTTGAAAAAGAAGAATCAGAAAGATATTCCAAGCAAAACATTGATGTTTGGAGAGTCACATTCAAGATTGAGTAATACACACAAATCACATATAAAGATTAAATGAGAAATTGAATATAAAGAAAGAATATAAAAGTTTCATTTGTTTTGGTTGAAAGAAAAAAATCATATTACAATTACCATCGATACGACATAACCCATTTCTTCAAATCATCATATTTGGATCGTGAATGCTTCAACTATATGAAAACTTTTGAATCACAATATCTTCAAATCTTTCTTACATGTAAGATTTTATACAACACAAAAGACACAAAATATTGACATTTTTATAGTAAACTTTTCACTAAATGCTAATTAAACATAATATAAGTTGTAAAACTTTTGAGTGTTAAATCATAATTAAGAAAACTTTTGAGTTGCATTAGTTAAAAAAGGGGGTTTCAAATGAATGTGGTTTGAGAAAGTTAAAAAAGGAGGTTTCAAATGCATGAGATTCAAGAAAAAATGCTAGTTTTATAAGTATAAGTATATAATGAAATTATATCTTTCTCTCCCTATTTCTTCCATACCTAAAATCATTGGACCAACTTGAATGTGGTAATCATCTTCTAGATTAAGGAACCTTCGTATTCAGGGGAGGAAAAAAGAGAAGGGATGGGGAAGATGATGGTACTCCGTCTCTCTTTACTTTGATGCTATCGTCTCTCGCAACCATCCCTCTCCCATGTAAGCGCCGACAAGAAAATACACCACCATCTTATTTGCTTCATTGATCAACACAGTAAAGTCTGCACCAGACTCTTCACCCACCTTGACCACAAATCCTTCTTACTCTTTCTTCTATCCGTTTTGATCTCCATTCACAAAATAATACCTAATTATACATGTGATTTTTGGGGTTGAATTTTTCTGCTATTGTATCTTGAAATGTGATTGAAAGAAAATCATGTTTGGAAATGGGTTTCAAGGTAGGTGTGATGGGTTTCAGTTTTGGGCTAATGTGATGGGTTTCAATTTATTTCAATGTTTGCATTCTTGGTAAATCCTGGTTCTGATTTGGCTTTCTGAGTTTAAAAAGAGATATGGTAAATCATGGTCCTGATTTTGAATTCTTGGCTTTATTGGTATTTGATTTTGTGTTATTAAGGTGTTAAAAAGAAATGTGTGTGTATGTTGAATCTGAACCCATATCTTCATACGAATCATCCCAAGATCTTTATCTGGATTGGGTTCATATGATCTGGTATTAATTGGGGGAGAGAGATAAAGGTGGATCTTTTGACGAAATCTCCAGAGACGGGTCTTGCAAATTATATCATTAAACTTGATAAATTGTCAAAAAAAAAAACACCACGAGAACCATATTAAGTGGTTGTTGATTTGGCACCTTAATCTTTTTGAAAACTTATACATGATCTTCAAGGTTCTGTCAATCTACCAAACCAAATATTCTTGAGCCTAAGATTAATTTGGCACCTTAATCTTTTTGAAAACTTATACATGATCTTCAAGGTTCTATCAATCTACCACACCAAATATTCTTGAGCCTAAGATCTTCAAACTCGAAAGCTCCCAAATCACCCACAATTCATTTCGTATAAGGTTCCATTTATCTTGCAATTTCACGTGTTCTACCTCTAATGTCTTCATTAATTCATTTTGATAAAACTTTTTTGTTGTGAAGAGGGGTACTTGGCGAGCATGTCACTTTTACCGGTGTATGAGTGAGTGAGTATGAGAGAGAGAGAGAGTGAGAAAGAAAGAGAAAAAGAGAGATATATGGGCCCAAATTAACTAATTATTATTATTTTTTAAAATTAAATAGAAAAAACATAAAAATACATCAGAATGACATTTCAGTCTTTTTAGTTTTTTGAGGGACCAAATGACATGCAAACATGGTCAAAAGGACCGTCAATCCAAAATCACATGCAAATTAAGTTCTCAAAATGTAATTTTTGGATCCGAGAGGGGAAATTCTTGGGTCATGTGGTTAACCAAGAATATATAATGGTTGATTCATCAAAGATTGAAGCAGTGATGAGGTGGAAAAGACCAAAAAGTTGATGGGTTTGAGCCATAAGAACTTTCTTATGTGCACATACAAACCCTAAAGCTTGGATCTAGGTTTCTCTAATTGAACATGCATTATATCCCAGACTTTCATGGCTAGATATAATGTAAACTAATAATAAAAACATATGAAATCAGATCTAGAAGAATACCTTGAGTTACTTGCTTGAAAACCTTCTTCTTGGAGCTTAGAGTCACAAATGTCACTCCTCTAATGGCTTACAAACACCAAATAGCAAGAAGATGATTTGAGAGAGAGAGGGGTGAGAAATCGGCTCCAGGGTTTCCTCTAACATAGAGTGGTCGATTTCTATAACCCTATGGGTCTATTTATACTGTTAGCTCCTAGGGTTTCACCCTAAACCCTAATTGGATAACTTAGCCTCAAAGCAATCCAATGATCCTTTTGGATAATGCCATGGACGATTTCTAGGTGATCCATATCCCTAAAATCGTCCATCCTCATATCCATAAGGATTCTTAGCCCAAAATACAACTATCACACATTTGACAGTTTATGCCCCTTTATTAAATTAATCTCTTTAAGTCACCAAATTAATTCCTAATTAATTTATGACTTATATTAATCAAATAATATTATTATTCCTTTAACATATTATTCTTATAATATATTAATAATAATGGTCTCTCTATATAAATCACCCTGTCAAGTTGTTATGGTGAAGGCAACCCAAAAGGACCATGCACAATCGGGTCAAGTACTTACCAAATATAGTTACAGCCTTAGACACTAATCCAACAGTCTCCCACTTGGATAAGTCTAGTAACTATAAATGCAAACACAGTCCGATTAGCAATCGTAGCTCTCAAATACGCTGTCAACTCTAATCTTATCAGTATCCTGTCCTTTAGATAAGAGATCGTACAGTCCTCTGTTTTGATATCGTGCAGACGATCTCATGAAACATTGTCATACTTATTGTCTAGCAACTATTTTCTCGATCTCATATTTATTCGACATATAACTTAATTGAACACATCAATTTAGTCCTGACCGGGCCCGACACATAAGTCAAATCAAATCATCGAGTGGCCGTGATATCGCTTTTACCCTCTTAGGATAAAAGTAACAGATAAACTTTGACTCATATGCATTTACTTATCGACTAATCGACTACACACAACAATGCATTTTATGACATCAATTTACTGATGCGGTTTCGCATTATCAATGTTTAACCAATTAGTAAATAATAAACCATATATCTAGGTTTTAAGACCATATGATATTATCGTCTTGCGACCACTTAAAGATGATTCCAGCAAGCGCGGGTTTATTCCAATGCTCAAAACTTTTTCATAAGCACTCATGAACGTTGCAACAAACTTTTGCTATGTCTAATACCATTTTGACAATCTACACACCAATTGATGACAATCTTCATTCATATCTACTTCCAACATATTAACGATTGTGGACTGTTTGAATAATTCGATTATTCTTAATAACTCAATTATTCTGGAAGTCAAAACATGCAAAGTGAAACAATAGTTAAACAATTAACATAAGACAGTAACTTTACTTATAAATAATAATCCTTTATTTAATCATCAAATGTCAATTACATTTATCTATTACATGTCTCTAAAAACTATCTAATCTAAACTAATATCATCCTTCAGCCCAATACTCCTAGCATGCTGCAAGTGCTTAACCCTGCTCAGTCCCTTCGTAAGCGGATCTGCTGGGTTATCTTCTGATGATATCCTCTTAACCACGAGGTGTCCTTCTTCTACTCGATGTCTAATAAAGTGATATTTTCTGTCGATATGCCGAGATCTACCATGATCCCTCGGTTCCTTGGTCAAGGCAACCGCTCCTTCATTATCACATAAAATTTCCATGGGCTCCTTTATGGAAGGCACAAATCCAAGGTCACCAATGAAGTTCTTCAACCATATTGCCTCCTTTGAAGCTTCACTCGCTGAAATGTACTCTGATTCGCACGTTGAATCAGCTACAGTTTCCTGCTTGGAACTTTTCCAAGTTACTGCTCCTCCATTAAGGGTAAAGACCCATCCCGACTGCGAACGGTAGTTGTCACTATCGGTCTAGAAACTGGCGTCACTATACCCTCACACCTTTAATTCATCACTCCCTACGAGGACTAGAAACCATTCCTTGGTCCTCCAAAGGTACTTAAGGATGTTCTTGACCGCAATCCAATGCGCTTTGCCAGGGTTCCCTTGATACTACTGACCATGCTCAAAGCAAATGCCACATCAGGGAGAGTACAAGTCATAGCATACATGATCGAGCCAACTGCGGAAGCGTAAGGTACTTGGCTCATCTCAGCTATCTCGGCTTTGGTACTCGGACTTTGAGTCTTAGTCAACTTGGCATTACTTTGAATCGGTAGTTCTCCCTTCTTCGAGTTTTCCATACTAAAACGTTTTAGTACCTTATCTAAGTAAGTATTCTGACTAAGTCCTATTAGTCTCTTACTTCTTTCTCTCACTATCCTTATTCCCAAAATATAGGAAGCCTCTCCGAGGTCCTTCATAGCGAAGCACTTCCCGAGCCAGGACTTAACTTCCTGTAGAGTCGGGATGTCGTTTCCTATGAGCAGTATGTCATCGACATGATTCATCTTCGCTTCGTACACATGATTCATCTTCGCTTCGTATAAATCCAAACTCTTTGACTTTCTCATCAAAGCAAAGATTCCATCTGCGAGATTCTTGCTTAAGTCCATAAATGGACTTCTCAAGCTTGCACACTCTATTAGGATGCTTGGCATCGATAAAACCCTCTGGCTGAGCCATGTAAACATCCTCAACCAACTTCTCGTTAAGGAAAGCGGTCTTGACATCCATTTGCCATATCTCATAATCATGAAATGCAGCAATAGCTAGCATCACCTTTATAGACTTTATCTTCGCAACTGGTGAGAAGGTCTCGTCATAGTCAACTCCAGGAGTTTGAGTAAAGCCCTTCACAACCAATTGCGCCTTATAAGTGTGTACATTCCCATCCACGTCGGTCTTCTTCTTGAAGATCCATTTGCACCCAACCGTCTTACGTCCGGGCACATTGTCAACCAAATTCCAAACTTGGTTGTCATACATGGACCGAATCTCGTTGTCCATTGCCTCTTTCCATTTTGCAGACTCTGGGCCTGCCATGGCTTCCTTATAGCTATTAGGTTCATCTAGATTTATTAGTGCACCATCACTAATATACGTGTCCCCTTCAGTAGTAATATGAAAACCATAAAACTGGGGTTGAACTCTAACTCTTTCGAAACGTCTAAGAGGTAATGACTCGTCAATCGGTTCAACCGGAGTTTCCTCCTCGGGTTGAGCGCCAACGGTAGAGGTTCCTTCATCACTCGACTCTTGAATCTCTTCAAGATCGATTTGCCTCCCACTGTCTCCTTGGTTTATGAGTTCTTGTTCTCAGAAAACCCCTCTTCTCGCAACGAAGACAACATTGTCACTTGGTTTATAGAAGAGATATCCAAAGGATTTCTGCAGGTAGCCGATGAAAATACATCACTCACTACGAGGTTCGAGCTTGTCGTGAGTTTCTCGTCTTATGAAAACTTCACAACCCCAAACCTTCATATGTGCCAACGAGGGAGCTTTCCCTGTCCACATCTCGTGAGGTGTTTTGGCAACCTTCTTTGTAGGGACTCGGTTAAGGATATGGGCGGCAGTCTCTAAGGTATACCCCCAAAATGAGATAGGTAATGAAGGACGACTCATCATAGAACGAACCATGTCTAACAAGGTTCGATTGCGCCTTTCTGCCATACCATTTAACTGCGGTGTCCTAGGTGGCGTCAATTGCGAAACTATTCCGCATTCCTTGAGATATTCGTGGAATTCAAGACTTAGGAACTCTCCTCCTCGATCGGATCGAAGCATCTTGATCTTCCTGCCCAATTGATTCTCCACTTCATTCTTGAACTCTTTGAACTTTTCAAACGTTTCTGACTTGTGCTTGATTAAGTAAATATACCCATATCTACTATAATCATCGGTAAAATTCACGTAGAAGCGATTTCCATCCTTTGTGGTGGATCTAAAGGGCCCGCCTACATCGGTATGTATGAGATCCAATAAACCCTCACCCCTCTCACATGTACCAGTGAAGGGTGACTTGGTCATCTTTCCAAGTAAACAAGATTCACACGTGTCATCTTCCCTAAGGTCGAATGACTCCAACACTCCATCCTTTTAGAGTTGGGCTATGCGTTTCTTGTTGACATGTCCAAGACGACAATGCCACAAAGATGTTTTTATCCATACTATTGGAAGAATCCATACACAACACATCATTTCCTAGGTTATCTACAACCATAACAATTTCATAAATTCCATTACAAGGCATTGCTTCAAAGTATAAAACACAATTTAGATAAGCATAAATAGAACCATTCATATTATTAAACGAATATCTAAATCCTTGTCTAAACAAACCATGAAATGAAATGATGTTTCTTTCCATATCTGGCGAGTAGCAACAATTATTTAAATCTAAACCTAATCCATTACTAAGCTTCAAAGAATACACTCCAATCTTGGGGACAGGCGACGATCTTCTGTTTCCCATGATTAGATTTATTCTTCCTCGCTCCACATCCCTATTTCTTCTTAGTCCCTGCAAATCAGAACAAATGTGGTAACCACATCCTGTATCAAGAACCCAAGAAATAGCATGAGATGAATTATTAGATTTAATTGTGTAAATACCTGCGGAAGATGGCTTGATCTTCCCATCCTTGATGGCTTGCAGATATTCTGGGCAGCTTCTCTTCCAATGCCCTATTTTGTGGAAATAGTGGCACTCTGCCTCTTTTGGGTTAGAGTTGGGCTTAGCAGGTCCATCTTTGGTCCCACTAGAAGAGGAGCCATCTTGGGCCTTTCCGTTGTTGTGGCTCTTTGACGGAGCCTTCCTCTTCTTCCCCCTTCTTTGACCAATTGCCAAAATAGGAGCAGCGGGTGGTGTGGGAGTTGGTGCAACAGACTTCTCCTTGAGGTTGCTCTCAGTGGTCCTTAGGAGTCATTGGAGTTTGTTTAGGGTGACCTCCTCCTTGTTCATGTGGTAGGTCATCCTAAATTGGTTGTAGCATGAGGGCAAGGAGTGAAGAACAATGTCCTCCCCAAAGTTAACATTTAACTTGCGAAGACGATCAACATATCTTTGCATCTTTTGCAAGTGCACGGTCAACGATTCTCCATTTCCCATCTTAGCGGTGATCATGTTGGTGATGATCTCATAGCGCTCTTGCCTCGCGCTTTGGTGGTACCTCTCCATCAAGTCTTGATGCATTTCATAGGGATACATGTCCTCATAGGACTTTTGGAATTCTTGGTTCATAGTGGCTATCATGATGCAATGGACTTTCGTTGCATCACGTTCGTGGGTCTCAAAGACAGCCATCTCTTCGGGAGTAGCGATTTCCGGGTTGACCTTCTCGAGCTTTTCGTCGAGGACATACTCTTTGTCCTTGTAGCGTGCAATGGTGCGAGTGTATCTTATCCATTCGCTAAAGTTCGTTCCATCGAAGGTCACCTTTTGACAAAGACTCATTAACGTGAATGAGTTAGCAACAACGTTGTTCGCGTTCGACATCTACAAATAGAAAGGACAAAGTTGATTAGAATTGAATCCCTAATTAAACACCCAAAATGAAAAACTAGGGCTAGGACCCAACAACATTATTTACATATTAGAAAAGGGATGCCGTAATCCAACACGCAAATAATTTGGAGGTAAGTGAATGACGATTCACTAATTCTTCACCATGAAAAACATAACCTTAAGTTTTAAATGCGTTGAGAATTCCTAGATTTTCTTTGAGATTCATTGAACCTTTCAATGGCATGTTTAAATCTCGATATACCCCTCTCGTTTGTGACTGGGATGCCTAGGATCACAAAGTGGGTGTGACTAACCATGCAAATCTACACGGTGCCTTCATTGTTACAATCACCTATTCGATGTGCCGGTAAACCACACACGCTCCATCGAACTATGATAAACAATGAATCACCCTTTGCCACCTTTGCATGGAACCAATTAGTGTGCCGGTGAACCACACACGCTCCACTAACTTCTTAGCAAGGGTGCAAAGTGTAATTTCATGGGATTGCATCAATTCACTTTTCCTAAAGTAACTAGGATTGGGAATTTTTGAAAAGCATGTAGTTACTTTATATTTTAACATTATACTTTTAATGAGAAGAGAGAGTTGCCCTATCCTACCCGTTCGGCTAACGACCCTCCACCAGTCAAGCAAGCGGTGGGTGTGAGTGTACACCCATTAAGCGCCATTTTATAGGCAGCAACCTTATACCCACCTTATAGACCGAATTCGTAAATAAGGCCTACTAATGGTAAGACTAGCATTTTAATTATACTTATATATTTATTAAGCTTTTAATAATATAATAGTATAGGGTTGAATTTTAAACTTGTAAAACTCTATGGGTTGAAATTAAAATTCTTCTAAATTAAACTATTAATCACAAAATTCAAATTTCAAAACTTCGGGATAAATTTTGAACTTTGCAAAACAATGGGTATTAAATAACAAATAATTCAAATTAAACAATTAATTTCATAATTATCTATATTTGACCTAATCCAATTTTAGTCATTAGATAATTACCAAATAATCTTAAATAGTCCATATTTATCACATAAATAATCAATATTCAAAAGATTTGAAATTATCTATTGTTATGTCAAGGATAATCATTAAATTAGGTTAAAATTCGGATTTTTACATAATAAAATGATTTATGTATCAATCCAAGACAAAAACAACAACAAAATCCCGAATTATCCTCTATCTGACGCTCGGACTCACCGAGTCAAGCTTTGGACTCGCCGAGTAGGGCCAACTCGCCGAGTCCAAACACTGACTTGCCGAGTTGGGTCGGATAGAGGTGCAGAAAAACGATTTTCAGCAAGCAAAACAGTTAAGCATCCCATTCAATTGAAACCAATCATGGCTCTGATACCACTGATGGGTTTGAGCCATAAGAACTTTCCTATGTGCACATACAAACCCTAAAGCGTGGATCTAGGTTTCTCTAATTGAACATGCATTATATCCAATACTTTCATGGCTAGATCTAATGTAAACTAACAATAAAACATATGAAATCAGATCTAGAAGAATACCTTGAGTTACTTGCTTGAAAACCTTCTTCTTGGAGCTTAAAGTCACAAATGTCACTCCTCTAATGGCTTACAAACACCAAATAGCAAGAAGATGATTTGAGAGAGAGAGAGGGGTGAGAAATCGGCTCCAGGGTTTCCTCTAACATAGAGTGGTCGATTTCTGTAACCCTATGGGTCTATTTATACTGTGAGCTCCTAGGGTTTCACCCTAAACCCTAATTGGATAACTTAGCCTCAAAGCAATCCAATGATCCTTTTGGATAATGCCATGGACGATTTCTAGGTGATCCATATCCCTAAAATCGTCCATCCTCATATCCATAAGGATTCTTAGCCCAAAATACAACTATCACACATTTGACAGTTTATGCCCCTTTATTAAATTAATCTCTTTAAGTCACCAAATTAATTCCTAATTAATTTATGACTTATATTAATCAAATAATATTATTATTCCTTTAACATATTATTCTTATAATATATTAATAATAATGTTCTCTCTATATAAATCACCCTGTCAAGTTGCTATGGTGAAGGCAACCCAAAAGGAGCATGCACAATTGGGTCAGTTACTTACCAAATATAGTTACAGCCTTAGACACTAATCCAACAAAAGTCCTACCGAGATTCTTAGTTTTCTAAGATTAGCTGGATATTATTGAAGGTTTATCCAAGACTTTTCTTTGATAACCGCTCCATTAACATCCTGGAAGCACAAAGGGGCTACCTACACATGGATGAACTTGGCTTAATTTGAAACCTATAAATTTCCTTACTCACAATACATAGCATTACGTCCTATGTGCACAAGGCTTAAAAACTTCTAGAATAACCCTTAACAAGGCTAAAAGGTAACAAAAACTAGTCTGACCTTTGATTGAATTGAATGACTTTACAAGATAGAAATTTCGGATTGTTACACTCATCCCCAAGAAAACCCATATCTACCTAATTTCACCATCACCCCATTCGAATTTCAGCACCAACACCACATTGCTCCATCTCCACTGTGACATCCCCATTTTCACGGCCAAAAAAGACCGATGTTGTTTATGCTTTATAAAAATCAGAGTACTTCATTTTATAAAAATGTTGCGGAATTTGTTCCCAGAAAAACATGGTAAATACGTTATTAAAACATTTTCGAAGAAACATATTTATTTCATTTTAAAACGTTTGGGATGTCATCGTTAATACAGAAACATAAGCATAAACAGAACTTACAATTATTTACACTAGTGATCTACATCTCTTTAAATCTCTCAGTGTAATGTCACTTCATATCAACACCTGTGATATAAATAAACTGAGTGGGTCAGGTTGGGAAACCTGGTGAGTACATAGGGTTTTCAACCCACAATAATATAATTATTATGTTTAAACAATCAAACAATCAACCCAATTACCCATCCCCATTATCTTCTTTATTCTTAAGGATCTACCCTATGAATCAGCTATTTCTCATTCATTCATTCCTAAGGATCATCCTAAGGAAACAACATGAAGTCCATTGTTGCCAATGACACATTGGTCAAGCGCAGCTGCTAATATTGTCACTTAGGCTCAGCTGCCAGAATTAGGACATTTTCTATGAGGCGCTTCTGCCGGTATTGACCTTTAAACACTACTGTCATGGTCATAAGGCTCCCTATTAGGCGCAGCTGCCGATACCATCCTTATAGCGCAGCTGCTAGGACGTTTACCGTAGATCTAAATCATCTACGGGTTGTGGCGCAGCTGCCAGTGCTCATCTATAGGATACTAGGTCCACTGCTGCCAATGTATACCTATAGGGCACTAGGTCCGTACTACTAATGTTCCTCTATTTCAGCTTTTATCCATCATCATTCATCTACCCATGTTTTACCCAACATATTTTGTAGATATAAAATACTTTATACAGTTTACATCTTTTAAAACATGTATAAAAATCTTTCACCAGCATAGACAACAAGTATTCAGACAATATGCACACATAACACGTAATTTATATTAAAATACTTCATATCTATGTGTAAGATGAAAGAGACCATGCACTCACCTGATTAGGTGGTGATTCCGAACTCAGACAGCACTTCGTTATCTCAAAACAATTTTCCTCGACAAAACCTAGTATCAATACCACTAGGGTTTAGTTTTTAACGTTAACCACGACTAATTAATAGTCTAGCTATTATTACTATTATATAAGCGTTAAATAACACTCAATATAACTCATAATAATAGCCCAAATAATTATTTTAAGGTCCTAATAATGTTACTATAATTAAATAAAATCTATATTAAATATAGTATAGGCGTAGCTCACTTACAGCGAGTTTTTATTAAAAACCGGGCTTCGCTGGAGCAGCGTTTCCAAGCCGAAAGCTTTTCTTCTCGGAGCCGTCGGGCGCTCCGGGGCTTTCTTCTCGTGCTAGGGAGGTTCCGTAGACTTGGGAGGGGTTTAGGGAGGCTAGAGAGAAGTTAGAGAGAGAAAGAGAGGCTTATGGTGTGAAGAAAATATGAGGAGTTCACCCTTGTATTTATAGGAGTTTTATAGTAAAGTAGTCTCTAAGCTTCGTCCGTAACTTTTGCATACGAGCTCCGTTTTTGTCTGTCTTTTTACCGTTGAGTTCCTACTAATGAGATCTTCAACTTTCATTTAGACCTCGTTGGCTAATTCTCATTCTATCTCGGATTTACAAAACTGTATCAAATTCGCCGCGCTCGAAAAGTAGGGACTAAGCTTCGTCCATAACTTTCGCATACAAGCTCCATTTTTGTCTGTCTTTTTACCGTTGAGTTCCTATTAATGAGATCTTCAACTCTCATTTAGACCTCGTTGGCTAATTCTCATTCTATCTCGTATTTACGAAACTGTATCGAATTCGCCGCGCTCGAAAAGTAGGGACTAAGCTTCATCCATAACTTTTGCATACGAGCTCTATTATCGACGTTCTTTATATCCACGCGTTGGTATTTACGAGTACTACAACTTTCATTTAGATCCCGTCGGCTAAAAATCGACCGATCTAAAATTCAGATTTCGGGCTGTGCACTGCTATGCTAAATCTTAGAAAAATCATAACTTCCTCATACGAAGTCAGATTTGGGCGTTCTTTTTATTGATGTTCTTAGTTTAACATATTCTACGACTTTCTTTTAGATCGCTAAGGCTAAATCTCGCTCTATCGTAAATTCACTATTTACGCTTCCCGGTATCGTGCCGGTTCCGTCGCGAAACTTCAACGGGTCATAACTTCTTCGTTATAACTCGGTTTTCGGCGTTCTTTATATGTACGAAAACCTTGTAAAATACTCTACAACTTGGTTTAGATTATTTATTCTAAATAATCTTTTGTCGAAAAGTTGTTTTCGACCCCTATTGCCTCTAATTTGACTAGCCCAGATTTGCGGGCGTTACAATTATCTCCCCCTTAGGATGATTACGTCCCGGAATCATCAACAAAACAGGGTCGTATAATGACTCCATACGTCATCTCTTCATCCTAGGTAATAATTATAACTTCTACATTCCTTCAATTCTATCTTTTAAACTCATTGACTGTAAGTGTACTCGATCGTGCACCTGCTCTCTACCTCAGGTTAGACTCCAAATTATGACCTTCAAGTCACAATCTCGATCCCTGCTGGATAGGGACTTGAGATAAGTTCTTTTATTACTAATATAGATCGATGTATCATATTCTAATGACCTATCATCGTATGTTGCAACACTTAGACTTAGGTCTCTTAGAGTTAAATTCTAAAACAGACTATGCCTTCCTTCATGTTCTAATGTGATATAGTCACACTTTAACATTAGGCATTTCTAGCCACCAACTTCTTTAACAACGAGTGCGATACTTCTATTGATCGCTTTGATTTCAACCGTTTGGTTTAAGTCGGACGCTACATCAAACTTGGTTCTCTGAACCACACAACATACTCATCGTAGTCGGACTTGATTCGATATGACCACTAGGGTCGGAATATCAACAATCTTCTTAGTCATTACCGAAACGATGGTAACAACACACTTGAATAAAACGAAATCAATTACTAGCTTCTTGGTAACCTTGTGACTTTCCCTGATCCAAGTGTGAGTCCTGTGCTTCCGGTAGTATAGGCCTCTACTACCATCCACACCTACTCATACCCGTCCCAAGTATTGTCTCGCAGTTTTCCAAGTCACCATACAAGAAAATCACATAACAGTTTAACACATAAAATATCAAAACGAAGGTTTTATATTATTCCTTAAAATGTTTACATAGGTGTTCAAGTTCACCCTAAACTATGCCTCTAACAGGCTACATCATACGATTCTATGGCTACTTCATAACTCGATCTTTGGATGTCAAGCCGTCACTCCTGAATCCTCGCGTTGTCATCTGCTTCGTCAAGGATCATTTGAAATGCTCTCGCCTTTGGCTTTGGCGGCACATTTGGCTTTGTAGCCCTCTCTCTCTTTGGGCAATCTTGCTTGAAGTGCCCTTCCTCATTACATTCGTAACACACCCTTTTATTGAATTCACACTCGTTGGCATAATGCCCATGCTTCCCACACTTGAAACAAGTTACTTCCTCACTGCATTTTCCAGAGTGTTTCTTTTTGCACTTCTCGAACCATCTTTCTTCACTCCCTCCTCCTCTAAACTTCCTGGTACTTGATTTGCTTCTCTCATCGGGCTTTGCAGACCCCTCAAACTTCCTATTTTCGCCAACCTCGGTCTTGTTGGCGGCTCTTCCCTTGATCATCTCCTCAACCGACTTGGCAGCCCAGATAGCTGCCTCCAAAGTAGGTGCCTGACGCACTGGCACTGCATATTCCCATGGAAGTCCTTTTGCGTACTTGTCAATTTTTGTCAGCTCATCCGGAACAAGACGTAAGGCGAACTCCATCTTCTCTGTGAAGTTGTTGGTGTATTCATCAATAGACATGCTTCCTTTCTTTAAGGTAAGGAATTGGTTTTCTAGCTCGAGCAGATTTTGGGCTGAGCAGTACCTACGTTTGAACTGCACCAGAAATTCTGCCCATGTTAGTTGCAGGGGCTCATTGGGGCTCAGAGTTTTCCCCAAGGTATTCCACCAACATACATCGCCTCCTCGAAACTGACGCACTGCAAATGTGGTCTGTTGTTTTCCTCTGCAACCGCACGTCATGAAAGCTAACTCCATCTCCGAGATCCAATCCATGACCCCGATCGGATCCTCCTTTCCAGTGAAAGTCGATGGCTTGCAAGTCAGAAAATCCTTGTACTTGCATCCATTCCTCTCGACTTTGTCATCTTGGTTGTTTTGTCGAACTATTGGCGGGTTGACTTGACCAACAGTCCCACTGTAGTTCTCCTCCTCAGTATGCCCTTCATTCAACTCGGGCCGTTCGATCTGAATAGTGGCTTCCTCTCGATTTTGCTGGAGCAAACGTCTAGTTTCCTCCATTTGACGATCCAACATCGCTTGGATCATCGCTTGCACTCCGGCCATTGTGACTGGCTCAGCAATGGCTTCCATCACCGGTATTTGCTCAATCACTGGGGGCTGATCTCGGTTCCCATTTGCATTCACGTTCCCGCTACGTGTTCTTACCATCTCGATCTATACACCGAATGAGGTGAATCTAGACCTTTACTTAGGATTGACGTTTAAATCATCCTTATCACTCTGAAACGTTTATATGCTAGTTCTAATATCGTAGTCGTACGTTTAGAATCCTACACACATAAGGTTTCCAGATCCGGTCGGCAACAGACCATAGATCCGAACAACTAACAACATATCAGGCACAAGTATTTAGCACATAAAAGCATTTTAGGCATAATTCCTAAAATAATCTAGTGCTCACACCTCACAATCATCGCTTAGCATTCTAAGTTTAAGTCTAGAAATAAATCCATATTCCTAGTTCGCTTAAACTAATGCTCTGATACCAACTGTGACATCCCCATTTTCACGGCCAAAAAAGACCGATGTTGTTTATGCTTTATAAAAATCAGAGTACTTCATTTTATAAAAATGTTGCGGAATTTGTTCCCAGAAAAACATGGTAAATACGTTATTAAAACATTTTCGAAGAAGCGTATTTATTTCATTTTAAAACGTTTGGGATGTCATCGTTAATACAGAAACATAAGCATAAACAGAACTTACAATTATTTACACTAGTGATCTACATCTCTTTAAATCTCTCAATGTAATGTCACTTCATATCAACACCTGTGATATAAATAAACTGAGTGGGTCAGGTTGGGAAACCTGGTGAGTACATAGGGTTTTCAACCCACAATAATATAATTATTATGTTTAAACAATCAAACAATCAACCAAATTACCCATCCCCATTATCTTCTTTATTCTTAAGGATCTACCCTAAGAATCAGCTATTTCTCATTCATTCATTCCTAAGGATCATCCTAAGGAAACAACATGAAGTCCATTGTTGCCAATGACACATTGGTCAAGCGCAGCTGCTAATATTGTCACTTAGGCTCAGCTGCCAGAATTAGGACATTTTCTATGAGGCGCTTCTGCCGGTATTGACCTTTAAACACTACTGTCATGGTCATAAGGCTCCCTATTAGGCGCAGCTGCCGATACCATCCTTATAGCGCAGCTGCTAGGACGTTTACCGTAGATCTAAATCATCTACGGGTTGTGGCGCAGCTGCCAGTGCTCATCTATAGGATACTAGGTCCACTGCTGCCAATGTATACCTATAGGGCACTAGGTCCGTACTACTAATGTTCCTCTATTTCAGCTTTTATCCATCATCATTCATCTACCCATGTTTTACCCAACATATTTTGTAGATATAAAATACTTTATACAGTTTACATCTTTTAAAACATGTATAAAAATCTTTCACCAGCATAGACAACAAGTATTCAGACAATATGCACACATAACACGTAATTTATATTAAAATACTTCATATCTATGTGTAAGATGAAAGAGACCATGCACTCACCTGATTAGGTGGTGATTCCGAACTCAGACAGCACTTCGTTATCTCAAAACAATTTTCCTCGACAAAACCTAGTATCAATACCACTAGGGTTTAGTTTTTAACGTTAACCACGACTAATTAATAGTCTAGCTATTATTACTATTATATAAGCGTTAAATAACACTCAATATAACTCATAATAATAGCCCAAATAATTATTTTAAGGTCCTAATAATGTTACTATAATTAAATAAAATCTATATTAAATATAGTATAGGCGTAGCTCACTTACAGCGAGTTTTTATTAAAAACCGGGCTTCGCTGGAGCAGCGTTTCCAAGCCGAAAGCTTTTCTTCTCGGAGCCGTCGGGCGCTCCGGGGCTTTCTTCTCGTGCTAGGGAGGTTCCGTAGACTTGGGAGGGGTTTAGGGAGGCTAGAGAGAAGTTAGAGAGAGAAAGAGAGGCTAATGGTGTGAAGAAAATATGAGGAGTTCACCCTTGTATTTATAGGAGTTTTATAGTAAAGTAGTCTCTAAGCTTCGTCCGTAACTTTTGCATACGAGCTCCGTTTTTGTCTGTCTTTTTACCGTTGAGTTCCTACTAATGAGATCTTCAACTTTCATTTAGACCTCGTTGGCTAATTCTCATTCTATCTCGGATTTACAAAACTGTATCAAATTCGCCGCGCTCGAAAAGTAGGGACTAAGCTTCGTCCATAACTTTCGCATACAAGCTCCATTTTTGTCTGTCTTTTTACCGTTGAGTTCCTATTAATGAGATCTTCAACTCTCATTTAGACCTCATTGGCTAATTCTCATTCTATCTCGTATTTACGAAACTGTATCGAATTCGCCGCGCTCGAAAAGTAGGGACTAAGCTTCATCCATAACTTTTGCATACGAGCTCTATTATCGACGTTCTTTATATCCACGCGTTGGTATTTACGAGTACTACAACTTTCATTTAGATCCCGTCGGCTAAAAATCGACCGATCTAAAATTCAGATTTCGGGCTGTGCACTGCTATGCTAAATCTTAGAAAAATCATAACTTCCTCATACGAAGTCAGATTTGGGCGTTCTTTTTATTGATGTTCTTAGTTTAACATATTCTACGACTTTCTTTTAGATCGCTAAGGCTAAATCTCGCTCTATCGTAAATTCACTATTTACGCTTCCCGGTATCGTGCCGGTTCCGTCGCGAAACTTCAACGGGTCATAACTTCTTCGTTATAACTCGGTTTTCGGCGTTCTTTATATGTACGAAAACCTTGTAACATACTCTACAACTTGGTTTAGATTATTTATTCTAAATAATCTTTTGTCGAAAAGTTGTTTTCGACCCCTATTGCCTCTAATTTGACTAGCCCAGATTTGCGGGCGTTACATCCACCATAGATCCATATGTACTCTGTTGTAAAACACCTCCCACCGGTTGTGAGGTCTATGTATGGAGCTCCACCTGCAAACATCTTTCTTGTTTCTTTCAAAAAAAGGGTGTTTTGGGTCTTAAAGAATGATGATGACTAACAGAGTATTCTGCATCACTTCTTGAACTGGAATCTTCACCTTTGAGTTCCTTCATCGTCTTCTTTAAGCTCTTTTTGATGTTCAAACTTGCTTCACGATCTTCTACAAGAGCAAATGAGATGTGTTTCTTGATAAGCTGCCATTTATTTGACAAATTATTGAGGTAATAAAGATCCTCCCTTCTTTTACTCGACCAACTTCCTTTATAATATGGATTTCTTGTAGGCGTAAGGATTTCCTTTAATTATATAAAATCATGATTTAAAAAGAATTTGGAAAAGATTGAAACTTGATTAGAGAAGGAAGGTGTTTTGAAGGGCTGAGATGCTTTTATTGTTGAAAGAAAAAAAATTAACATTTTGATACATGTTCTCCGAATTGAAATTATGCATCAGGTGGAGTGGGTAAGTCACCACCAGCAAGAACGAAGGGGAATGGTAAAGTGAAAAGAACACAAAGGAGAGGAAACCCAATTTTCTCCATTATAGAAGGTTGGAAAGTGAGGAGTGAAAGTACAAGACTAAAAAATCACCCATTTCGAGCCTAAATGAGAAGATAATTTCAACAATTAGCCTCAAACAAAAGCTTCATACATGAAAATAAAGGTCCAATGGAACAACCTCATGTTTTTAAAATCATATGAGAAAGGAATCCTTTGAAGAATTTATGAGTTGTAAGTATGGATAATATAAGTATGCATGTGTTTTTTTTTTTTTTTTTTTTTTTTTTTTTTTTTTTTTTTTTTTAATTTTCAAGGAAGATATAAAGATGATGATGAGAGATGATGATGATGTGTGTGTGAGAGAGAGAGAGAGAGAGAGAAAGAGAGAGAGAGAGAAGGTTAACCGAGGGGTTGGGTTGGGGGTTTGAGATATATATATATATATATATATATATATATATATATATATATATATATATATATATATCCCTATTCTAATAAAAGAATAGTTTTATTCTCCTTTTGACATGTGTCACCTTATTAGACCTCTTAATTAATGCATATTTCATTCTTCTTTTGCCATGTGTCACCCTATTATGTCTCACAATATGTCTCATAATTAATAATTAATTCTTGCCACTTGTCAACCTATTGATTATTCATTTTAAATTTTAAATTTTAAATTTTAAATTTCCACTCTATCTACATTAAATTAATAACATTAAAATAAAAATTAAAATTAAATTAATACAAATTATAAAGTGATATAATTTCACATATTTTTTTAACTCAATGATTATAATTTTATATAACTAAAAAAATCTCTTAATTAATAATTTATTTAAAATAATTGATTAATAACTTTGAATTTTTAGTATAAAAGTTTAATTAATTTTGTAACTATGGTTTCCATGGGTTATAAACTAGTATATATATATATATATATATATATATATATATATATATATATATATATATATATATATATATATATATATATATATATATATCCCTATTCTAATAAAAAAATAAGTTTAATCTTCTATTGACAAGTGTCATATAATTAGGAGTCTTCATTAATGTTATATATCACATATTATGCCACTTGTCAACCTATTAATTATCCATTTCAAATTTCAAATTTTAAATTTTCACTCTAATTACACTAAATTAATAATTAATTCCTCATTTTAAATTTCAAAATTTTAATTTTCTCACTTTAATTTTATTAAATTAATAACATTAGATTGAAAAATAAAATAAAATTAATATAGATTATAAGGTGATATAACTTCATATATTTATTTAAATCAATGATTATAATTCTCTTTATATAACTAAAAAAATATTTCTTAAGTAATAGATTATTTAAAATAACTGATTAATAATTTTGATTTTTAATATAAAATTTTAATTAATTTTATAACCGTGATTCTCACGGGTTATAAACTAGTATATATATATATATATATATATATATATATATATATATATATATATATATATATATATATATATATATATATATACACACACACACACACACACATACATACATGCATATACACTAGTCGTTACCCGCACGAAGCGACGGATGCAATTTTTTTTTCAGAAGTTAGTTTGTAGAGGTGATTAATATTTTTGCGTCAATCGTTTACTAAATCTAAACAATTATCAATAAAAGTCATACTAAAAAATATAAAATTAGGAAGAATAAAAAGTGAAAAGTTAAAATTATTTTCAAATATGTATGAACATATTATTGATTGTACATTATTAATTGTGCCGTAATTCTTTATACACTACATTTGATGTATAGACCTCACTATTTTTTTTTTTAAATAAATTCCGGTCAACATTCAAAATATCAATAAAAACAACAAAAATTAATAGTCTACATTCAAAATATCAGTAAAAACAAAAAAAATTAATAGTCTAGTATAGCAAATTTACCATTTTTAAGTTTAATTAAATATGAATATATGAAATATAAATACAATAATAATATAAGTACATGAATTGTAAGATGATCAATTAAATATCTAATATTGATTATGGGCAATATTTTTGCCCAAATATGTACTCACAATCTTTTAGGAGAATCCTTGGACCCATTAACTCTTCCAAAATTTATTTCTAGTGATTAGGGAATAGTTTTCTTTTTAGACTATTAGGTGTGGGCAATATGTTATCACATGTTACCACACTCAAAATATGCCATGTCAGCATCCTACTAATACATGGTGTTATAACACCCAATGTGGAAACGGGAAACATCTAATAACATGTGATAACACCAATTATTTTCTATTTTATTTTTTATTTTATTTTGATGTTTTTTTTCTATATTCCGAATTTGTTTTATTTATTTATTTATATTTGAAAAGTAAAAAAATAAAATTTTAATAAATCTTAAATTAAAAACAACATTAAAAAAATTACAACAAAACACAAAAACATTTAAAAACCTAAAAAAAACAAAAAAACAAAAAAAAGATGATAAAACCTACATTTTTTGCCCTAAAACTATTCATCTTCATCTTCGTGACCAACATAGATGTAATCCGCCAAGTCTTCACGGAGTTGCTTGTGTTTTTGCTGATCTTGAATATCAACCACTCTATGTAAATATTCTGATGTCCCTGGTTGAAATTGCGCATGTCTTGGTTCCGTAGGAGAATACGTTGCAATATTGCGTCCTTTATCTTCGACAACCATGTTATGCATTATGATACATGCATACATGATATATCGTAGAGTATCTAACTCATAAGGTCTAGCCGCATGTTCAACAATGTGCCATTTTGATTTCAAAACCCCAAAAGCACGTTCAACGTCCTTACGTGCTCCTTCTTGTCGTCTCTTGAAATATTTTTCCCTTGGATCTATTCGGTGTCGAAACGCCTTCACAAATGTAGAATATTGTGGATATATTCTGTCTGTAAGGTAATACCCGCACTTATATTCATTTCCATTCACTGTGAAAGGAGCATCCGTGGCTTTTCCTGACAAAAGATCGTCAAATATCGGTGATTGATCGAGAACTTTGACGTCGTTGTTAGAACCCGCAACCCCGAAAAAAGCATGCCAAATCCATAAATCTTATGAAGCAACAACCTCTAATACCAACGAAGGCGCTCCATGATGACCGCTCGAATACTGGCCTTTCCACGCCACGGGACAATTTCTCCATTTCCAGTGTGTGCAGTCAATGCTCCCAAACATACCTGAAAAACCATGTCTTTCTTCATGCGCCGCATATAATTGTTGCATATCATGCAACGAAGGTTTGCGCAAGTATTGGTCACCGAAGGTTTCGACAACACCTCTTGCCAATAAATACAAACTTTCTCGTCCGGTCCTCTCAGACATTCTCATGTAATCGTCAATAGAATCGGGCGACTCCTCCATTGCCATAATTTTAATTGCAGCAACACATTTTTGCAACCTTATGAAGCCTCGTTTGCCTCTAGCATCATATCTCATTTGGAACAATTCATACCTAAATAAATATTAAACACGTAAAAATTATATTTATTTTTATCTAAAAGTAACATTTTATAAATTATAAAAGTTGAAACAAATGATACCTAAATATATAGTAAACAAACGATACCTAAATAAATATTAAACACGTAAAAATTATATCTATATTTATTTAAAAGTGACATTTTATAAATTATAAAATTTGAAACAAACGATACCTTGCTTCCATAGCGTTGGCTATCATTTCAAAAACATTTTTTTGCAAACGAAATCTTCTTTTGAAATCGCTTGGTTGGTAGACACAATTTTTCGCAGAGTAATCGCTAACTAGTCGTCTATGCCCTTCCTCGCGATCTCTATTTAACGCTGCACGTCGCGTGAGTAAGGGAGTTGGATCTGGCTGTACTAGGCTGCCTGTATAATACTGGTATATCATACTCACGAACAAATCATCTTCGTCGTTATCATCGTTGTACGGATGGACCGGATCAAATTCATCCATATTTTGGTTTTGAAATATTGAAAGAAATATGTAGAGAATTTTATAGGTAAAAATGAAAGAAATATGATATGATATAGTATATATATATATATATATATATATATATATATATATATATATATATATATATATATATATATATATATATATATATATATATATATATATATATAAAGTTGATTTTTTTTATGTTACCGTTAAATTATGTTGAAAAAAAGAGAAAATCACCCGTTATCACCTGTTGTCACCATAACGCGCCTTAACGCGCCGTTAAGGGCGTATGCCATGTAAGATAACGCCTCATGCGCGTTGCCCACACCCGTTCGTCTTATAGTTGTTTTCCTTTGAGAGATGTCTTTTCCTTTCAAGCTACTTTTCTTTCGAAGAACGATGAATAGGCGTAATCGTATGTGGTGGTGTGGTTGTAGATGTACACAATAATAGGAAATCGGATTAGTTTTACAAAAAGAAATTATTTAATTTTTTCTTATTTTATCACCGGTGGGTGTGTAGGCTCAATGACAGACATATAAGCATTTTTTCAATGTATTATAACAAACGGTTATTTTAACATTTAAAATAAGACAATCATATAAAAATGAAAAAAAACTATAAATTTATTATATTGAATTATTGAATGATGAACCTATGCGGTCAAAGAAAGTACTTTTTTGGGCATAAAGTTAATCAAAATTTATAATTAATAAATTTTTGTAACGAATGCTACTTAAAATTGATTCATTTAAAAAAAAAAATTGTATAAATATATTATGAATCTATGAGACTTGAGATACTTAATTTTAATTTACATTTCTATATATTACAACAAAAAACGATATATTTATAAAAAAAATATCATTATTTTTCTTTGAGAAAAAGAGGCAATTATTTCATTCAAAATAAAAAGAACAAAAAAACGAATACATGTGTAGAAATCATAGCCAAATTAAATAAAAATTTGTAATCTGATGACTCTGTGTAATTCTCTCTAAGGGCTAAATAATGATTTGTTTTTTGTTCTTCAAACCAAGACCAACATCAAACCCTTTTAAAATGAAGTTTTTGTTCTCCACTTAATATTCTTAGTAACTATTAATATTGTAAAACAGAAAAACCTCTATCTTACTTTATTTTTCTTGTTATTTCATTGTACTTACATTTCTTCTTTGTACTTGGTATAACATCCTACTTCTATTGATGTGCATTGTATAGTATTATACTTTTAGTTCAACAGCAAAGAACCATATGCTAAAATATAGCATGAGGTTCTATAATTAACTTTTATAAATTTTATTAGAAACAACATGATGTGCTATCAAGTGTTTAAGAAGCAATACCATGTGCTAAAATAACTTAATTATATCTATGACTGATCCTTGATAATAAGATAAATGCTTTGTAAACAACACCAGGTTTAAACATCAAAGTAGTGCCTTATAATAAGAAAAATATTGAAAATATGGTGTAAGAATTAGGTACGGTTTTCAAAGAAGAATGCCTTATTTAGATAATAACTAAAAGTACGATGTTAGATCACCTTGGTGCTACTACTACTGGCTATGATCTTCTAAAACTATATTGCTACAAATGAATTTGCCTAGACATCACACCATTGAATCGAAATTTTCAAAAATAATAAAAATAAAAATTTACCTTTTCTAATGCCATACTAAGAATCTTGAAAACAGAAGTCTTTTGTGTATTCAACAATTGCCAAATCCTTTTGGGTGTCAACTGATTAGTTGATCTCCATGTAACACTTGATGTTATCATTCACAAGCTGCAAAAACAACATACAAGAAAGACTAAATGTGTTTGTAATCATTGTACCACAACCATTTCCTTATTCAACAATGACAACCAAGTTTTAATTTAGAAAATACCCAAGGCCAGTTGTTTTAAGAAACAGTTGATGGCATAACGGGGAAAATATTTTGAGACTAATGCCCAAGATGTATTCTTTTGTAGGGGTTTAAGAATTAGGTTCCTTTTCTAAGTGTATTGGAAGAGGACCCGATTTGATAAAGTGGATATGGCGCTTGAGAAGTGTTGTAATATATAAGCAAATGGTTATGTAACAAAACCAAAAATGATACATGGTGTGATTCCCAAACTGTGTACCATTCATTGATGGAATCTATGTTAACGTGATTTTGTTCAACTTACTACACATTCCACATGATCTTTCAGCATAGGCAACTTTCTCAGCTTGTAACAAAAACTCATAACACGTCATTAGGAATAAAATGAGCGAATGTCCTCCACAAATTGAGTTTTATACCCACTGTGAACCTACTCAAAAAAACTACATGTTGTTGCTTTTATAAAATTAAGTGTTGGTTACATTGTGAAAAAACAAATCTTCAAAATAAATTTGTTCATGGTCTTTTTGAAATACCCCAAAATCAGAAAAAACCTTAATAAGAAAAAAAGCAAACTATGTGATTAGCCACATATTCTAACCTTTCGACAGCTTAGCCACTTGTGGAATTGGACCAAGAGGCAAGTCTCACAAAACAACAATGAAGTTTAAAGCTCTCACCAATAATAGTGACCTACTTTTTAAGGGTAAAAAACCAAGAAGTAACCAGAAGTGAGATTTATTTCTCAATCAACCTAATAAGGCCAATCAAGGGCATTCCCTGACATGAATTATCTTAACTGCAATGAATCCACACTACCTCGCCTTCGTAGTAGATGTCCTGTGCACATCTTGAATCTTGACCATGCTGATTTTAAAGTCAAATACCTGCAACCATTATGCAATTTATTGATCACATAGTAAGTACCAATTTCAACCAAGAACGTTTTTTATTTAAAAATCAAAAACAAAAAGAAAGAAACAACCAGCTTATTGTAAATTCATTAATGTTAACAAAGAATCCCACCTAGGGTACTGCTACAATTTGCATACACACTTAATGAGAGACAAAAGAAACAGACACTAAAATTTTCTATTGCAAATTTGGTTTTTATATAAGCTTCTTGTGCAGTTGATGGTAATTGCTTTAAGTAATGTAACTATTTAGCCATTGAGAGTATAGCCGCATTTTGCAATTTTGGTCCCAAAATTAGTCAACTATCTTGAACAAGAGAACAAAAACATTACAAAAACCCTAGATAAGGACTAAATTTGGAAGAAAAAAGAAGAAGATATTGAAGTAAATAAATATAAGCATTTGAGATAAATTCAAATATTATCTTATCCACCGTCCAACATAGAACAACAGAATACATAAAAACTGCAGCCAACACATACACAAATCGAAATATATTATACAATTTAATAAAAAAACAAAAGTATATTTATTTTTTTCAAACACTACAATTTATTAGTCATAATAAGGTCACGGAATATGAAGCTTACACACATTAAGATTCCCCAAAAAAGACACATTCCTTTTCTTCGACTGCTCCAAAGCTTTGATAATTAATTGTTTGTTATCACTGAATTATTGATGCTTGACCTTCTCAAAGCTAATGCAATTAAGAGGAATCAAAGTTGAAATAACATCACCAGTTAGAGCCCAAATATCAAACCAAAAAAAGAGAAGATGACACTACAAGAAAAATGACTTACAGTCACACCAAAAAAGTGTGACCATATGCGTATAGTGACATTTTATTTTTTCACTGAAAGTGTGACGGAAGGTGACGCCATCGTATGACTCTTATGGTCACTTTAAAATGTAGTGTCCGTATGATGTGAAAACATGTGGCCGTATTATAAAAGTGTGGCAAATGTGTACGAAATTTTGTTCCTTAAATATCCAATATTGTAGCGTTAAACCGTTAGTAGTCACATATATTTAGTAAACGTTGTGACTGTATATCACCAACTTGCGACATTCATGATGTTTTAGTGTAGTTGTTTTCTTCTATATTGTCACACAGTTTAAATGTTATTAAGACTATTTTGTATCTTTTGTAAACATGTAATTTTGGTGAGTGTGACCATCTTTTCTAAATGGCCACATGCAATTACTTCCATAAGTGGTGAATTGGTAATTATTAGTCACAAAAAACAATCAATTTTTGTGACTATAACCTATCGTATAGAGACACACAATTAAGTGAAATACAATCATAAGTATTATAAAGACACACATTTCGATAAAATTAAGGACTCTTCGGTATCGTATTAAGACTATTGGGTATATTTTTGACACATATAATTACGGTGAACATGTCCATGTTCGGTAAATGGACACATATAATTAATGATGTAAGTGACGATTAGCTAGTATTTAGTCTCAACAACAATCAATTATGGTATTTATTTGCCACATAAATTGTTTTTCATCTTGTTATTGTTTAACTTAGTCACAAGAACTTTAGAATAAACATCATTTTAAATCATGTAGTCTCAAAATTCTTGTATATTATGGCTATTGTTAACCATTTAGCCACACGCTAAAAATTGATGTAAAGTACCCATTGTATATTTTTAAAGACATTTAAAACCTATAAAACATGGCAAAATTTATATTACAACCACTTTAACTTACTATGTATTGTTACTTTTTATACATTGTAGACACATCAAAATAATTTAAATTAAAGTAACAAAACCCAACAATATAAAACAAAAACAAAATTCATAATTTGATATTACTAATAATTGAAATTCAAATCCATACATTACATTCCAAATTAAAATATCAAAGAAAAAAAATTGTCCTCCTTTCAAGAATTTAAATAATTGTTAAAAAATCAAACACATCATAAACGAAAACCTAAACATAACTACGCATTCATCTTGTTTGTATTGCTCCTTGTCTTCTTGAGAAGGGCATCAAATGAGGAAGCTTTGTGAATGGGTTGACATCAATTAGGATGCTTCCTGTGTATGTCTAATATAAACACTAAGAACAGATTCAAAATGAAGCAATGCAAAAATCAAGGATAATGTAGTATGAAGAAAGGTAAAAGAACAAAGTTCACCAGCCTCACTAAGCAAATTACTTGATCCCTTTGTGAAATAATTCACTTTACTCAACTGTCTTATGTATCACTATCTCCTACTCTAAAATGAAAGAGAATCATGACATCTTAATTTTTAATAATAAAAATAATCAAGGGCCAAAGAGTTTCATCTTCTTAAAAGGATAAGCATGTCGAATTCAATAAACAAACATTAAGAGCACTGCACATGCAGGAAGTCCCCCAGCCTTCTACTTGCATATATAATTAATTATTCATGACTAAAAGTTATATGGTAGCATCAAATTAAGGATATTGATTCACAAGCATGTTATTCAATATCTTTAACTTCATTTTTGAAACAATATATTATAATTTAGACAAAGTTGGCTCTTTATACATAGTGCACCAGCATAAATATGAACTTTTCATCTATGTAACATGTAACATGACAAATGACAGAAGAAGTTTGATGATGGGCATACCTTATCTTCCATCTTTTGCTGAATCTGCTCCAATTCTGGCCCCAAAATCTGTATGCAAAATATCAACAGATCAATGCTACCTCTGAACAAGATAACTCAATATACTATCATACTCAGGACTCAGGAGTTAGGACACACACCCAGAGAGAGATGGGGAGAGATGTTGACTGATGTTCTACATATATTGGCTTTCATCTTCAAATGTATGAACTAATAAATATGTTAGGCAAATGAGTAGAGCTCACAGTTAACTTTGAGGCAACCTTGTGCTGATTAATCGTGATTGGAGCCAACAAGGTTCTAATAGCAACAGTTGCTATTACTATGATTGCCAACCTGAAAGTGACAGAAAATGAATTGCTGTTAATTCTTCCAATAATTAATTCTATATACCCACCTCCTATCGGTTGGACAATAACTCATCGATAGAGCAAGTTGCTCTCGAATTTCTGGTGATAGACGACCTAATTTTACCCGCGGTTCCTTGAAATTCACCTCCATGTGCGCCGATTAAGCAAGAAATTAGGAAGGAAACCTACACAATCTCGTTCAGCGGTTGAAATCAACTCAATCGAAGCAATACTTACTGATGCAGTTTCTATTTGTGCAAATTGGGAAACAAGCAATAATATACTTACAGAAATTACCTTCACATATTGTGTCCACAAGCTGAAAATCAGAATGATTGGGTTGTTACTTCGTGTTTTCCCAGCCTCCACAGCCCCAAAATCGCTATCAACATCATCAACGACAGACGAAGATGGGGACAAACAAGTGTGCTGAAGATGGCAGGTCAGGGGTGTGCTGCGATGTGGAGTAGATGCGGAGCAAGTTTACCTATTAAGGCATAGTGTTTGAGAGCAGTCGTCGACTCCAACCATTAAAAAAAACGATTTCAGATGTTAAACATACCTTTGTGTGCGACAGTCGAAGATAGGAAAGCCAAAGATGGTGACGAACGGAGCGCTTGAGGTGGTCGAAGGTCTTTGGGATTGACGTTGGAGGCGCACACTAGAAGATGGGGGTTCTCGTCGACTTCAGCCGTAAGAGGAATTAGGGCATTGTGTTTGGGAGCAGCCGTCGATTCCAACCAAGAGAATTTTCAGAATTTTTGTGAAATAGGGTCTCGTGGCGGGAGATTAAAAATTTTCGTGAGGTTTATAATATTGGAGGGAGATTAAAAATTTTCGTGAGGTATATAATATTGGAGGGAGATTGGAATTTTCCGTGGGATCCACACTGATTTCGTGTTTCATGAGGGTGTACAAAATAAAAATTGTTGTTGGCAGGATTCGAACTCACATTAATTTGCCATTATTATTATTATTATTATTATTATTATTATTATGTGTGTATCGACATGACAATTTATACATGATACGAACTTTTCTTACCCACCACCACCACCACCAAGCCTTGGGTCACACACCATAATCCCTAAGCCCTTAGCCCTAGGCCTTGAGTCACAAACCGTAATTCCTAAGCCCTAAACAATAATACAGAAGCCTTAAGCCCTAAACCATAATCACTAACCCTTAACCCTAGGCCTTAAGTCACAAACCATAATCCCTAAGCCCTTAGCCCTAAGCCTTGAGCCCTAAACCATGATCCCTAAGCCCTTAGCCCTAGGCCTTGAGTCACAAACCATAATCCCTAAGCCCTAAACCATAATCCAGTAGCCCTAAGCCCTAAACCATAATCCCTAAGCGCTTAACCCTAGGCCTTGAGTCACAAACCATAATCCCTCGAGCCACAAACCATAATCCCTAAGCCCTAAACCATAATCCCTAAGACCTTAGCCCTAAGCCTTGAGTCACAAACCATAATCCCTAAGCCCTAAACCATAATCCCTAAGCCCTAAACCATAATCCCTAAGCCCTTAGCCCTAAGCCTTGAGTCACAAACCATAATCCCTAAGCCCTAAACCATAATCCAGAAGCCCTAAGCCCTAAACCATAATCCCTAAGCCCTAAACCATAATCCCTAAGCCCTTAGCCCTAAGCCTTGAGTCACAAACCATAATCCCTAAGCCCTAAACCATAATCCCTAAGCCCTAAACCGTAATCCCTAAGCCCTAAACCATAATCCCTAAGCCCTTAGCCCTAAGCCTTGAGTCACAAACCATAATCCCTAAGCCCTAAACCATAATCCCTAAGCCCTTAGCCCTAGGCCTTGAGTCACAAACCCTAAACCCTAAACCCTAGGCTATAAGCATAATCCCTACACCTTATGCCTTAAACAAGGTGCCTTAAGAAATATCTAGTAATCCATAAACCATAAACCATAAGCCAAAATCCCTAAGTCCTACAACATAATCCCTAAGTCGTACACCTTAAGCGTTAAACAATAAGTTATATGCCATATGCCTAAAGCTATAATCCATGAAACATAAGCCCCAAACCATGAGCCTTAATCCATAGGCCATAAGCCATACACACTAACCCCTAAGAGACACACCTTAAGAATAAGTTATAATCCCTAAGCCACAAACCCCACCATCACCCCCACCCTATCCTCAACACCTATCCACACACCTCCACCCACCTCACCACCCATCTACATCCTACCATCTATTCTAAGTTAGGTGTGTTGGGTGTGGGAGTATGATTGGGGGGGGGGGTGAGTGTTAAGGCTTATTTCTACCACCACACCTCACCCCTACACACCTGCTTACATCCCCGCCAATACATACCTTAACCCATACACACCATCTGAATAACCAATCCGAATGGTTGATTCCAAATAGCCAAACATTGGTTTCAATTCAAGAATTGCACATGCAATCCCTTAAAATCAGGAACATGGACAACACATTCTATTAATTAACAATATACCCATGACATCCCTAACAAAAATCGTATAATTTTGTCTATTTTGTATAATCAATTTCAATGATTTTTTTTATTAAATTCATTAATGTATTAAAATTAAAAAATTTCACAAAAAATTAAAATTCCCTCTTTTTTTTTTTTTTTTTCATTTCGTTCTTATTCCTTTGTCCGCCAAAACATGCCCTAAATTGATTCCCATTTTCTAGCTAACGTTTGACATCTCCCTCATCTAAATCACATCTCCGCCTCCATTTTGGGACTTCATTCTGTCTTTTCCTTCGGTTCTACTTTAGCGTCGTCGACCACCTCCTCTACCGCCTTCCTCTCCAACGCCGACCACCTCTTCCACCGCCTTTGTCTCTAACACCAACCACCTGCTCCATCGCCGAAATCCCTACCATCGCAGTTGTCGTCCACTTGGGATACCATCGCCAACTAAATCGATCACCACCAGGTTGGTTATCTTCCTTTAACCCTAAACCTAAAAAGTATCTACATATCATAGAACGCAATAAGCTTCACATTCAAGAATAAATCTCTATTTTTCTATACAACTACAGAGCATCAAGCTTAGGCAGTCAAGAAATCGATCAAGGATAAAGAGGATATGGAAATTGAAGAATATACATCGTATGTTCTATATCTTGATGTGATTTAGGTGTATCTGTAATTTTGAGTGTGGTTAATTGGGTCGAAATTGATGATAGTAACCTCAATAAATTGAATTTTTTTTTGCTACAACCTCAAACAAGATTTTGTTGTTATTCCTGTTTAATCTTTTGATGTCAAACTTAATCAATGGTTTGTAGAAATGGGTTTTAGGTTTAGAAAAATAAAGGATAATCTTGGCTATTTATATTGGTATGCTTTATGTTTACGTTCACTCAAAATTTTTTATTTTAACTTTCATGTGTTTATGTGGAATCAAGACTGAGAATCAAAGTCTTGTTGGGAATCAAGAAATTAGAAAGTGAAAAACTTCAAAAACAGTTTGAAGATAAAAAAAGACATTAGATGCTGAAAATCAAAGTTTGTGGGAAGATATTACAAAGTTGTTATCACATAGGGATGATTTGATAAATCAAATGGAAGCAATGTCTGAATAGATGGGTGAATTTTCTAAAGATGATGAGTTATTACAATCCCTCATGCCAAATTTACTCGTGTAAGAGAGATAATGAGATGAATTTCACATGGACGAAAGATGTATAAGCTAGTGTTTCTTGGTTGTTTGTTTGGAAGTTACTTCCTTAAAAGAGAATAAAATGTTCTTTGGATGTTTGATTGGAATTTTGCTCCGGTGTGTATGCTAGTAACTACTTCGTATGGTGTTTCGGCCCCAAATTGACAATATTACTCGTATTACTTTTTTTTTTAGTTTAAAAAAACTGGTGTTTAGATATTATTATAAGATTTTAGTATATGTTTCCATCCTTTTAATTGTACTGTTTCATATTTCATACATGTTGACATCCTTTTAATTGTACTGTTTCATATTTCATACATGTTGACATCACTCCAACTGTTATATGACCAAAATAGGTCCCAAAAGTCAAATTGATATATAACCAAAACTCATTTGATGTAGGCAATTCCAACCGTCTTCAAACAAAAATCATGACATTTTTTTTTTGCAAAAACTTTCCCAAACTCTAATAATAACTTATGCAGTTTGGGTGGTAGTCAATGACTTTATATAAGTCAAATGGTTGACTAGTGAAGATGATTCTTTAAATTTAGACATACATTAGTACAAAAAGAATGACCGTTACATAATTATAGTCACACATTGAATGACCATACTATAAATATATTGATCATACAATATTGTCGTTTTTTTGTATAATAACTTAACCAGGAAACAATTTCAGTTTTACAGCAACAAATTTTCATTTTATAAAGACTATTATTTAAACTTACAAATACAATAGTACAACCATAATGAACATTACATAATTATAGTAACATATTCAATGAAAGACCCCTAATTATACCGATAAGACATTATTATTCTTTTATAACTATATTTACATATAGACACATATATTAGCTGTAATCATAACTAAATGCTACCTACACACACAATATTTGTTTCTTCTCAAAGCCAATTCATCATATTTTGACACACATAATAAAAGGTACATGTCCACAAATAACCGATACTAACTTGTTTTCTTTTCTTGCGTTAACTAAGTACAACTAGTACAGAACTGTCCTATGGACACATAAATATTTAGTGTGACCATATGTATCACCTTTTAGCTACTTTGTCTGTTATGTGGCTAAAAAGGCACCATGTTATAGACACACAGAGAACTAACTCATGTGACGATACTTTTATCTATCGTCTCTCATAAAAAAAGTATGACAAGTTTAATCGATACCTGTGGCTGATTGTGACCTATGACCTCAGTGTTCGAGTGTGACTAATATTTGTCACATTTGGTATAATTAAGTGTGGTTAAAGTATTGATTGTCTATATAATGGCCACACAATCTAATTTAAATGTATCCAAAAACAATCTCTAAATTTTTTTAGTGACATTTGTAGTAGTGTGAACTGATCCAATTTCATGGAATAGAACACACCCACAAAAAATTACCAACATACCTAGGATTTATTCTCGTTTTCTTGTTTTTTTAGTGCCTCTTTGATCTGAATTAAAGCTAAAAAGGGAATATTTTCCAAAGTTTGATGGAGTAGTAGGTATAAATCCCAAAAATAGTTATGATTGAAAATATAAAAAAAGAAACTAACCTTGTTAGGGTTTTAATCCTTCACGATTGATGAGATATGAGATCCACCCATGTTTGCATCTTAAGAAAGAGAAAAGGAAAAGGAAACAGGGAGTAAGGAGGAGATAGTGTAAGTTGTCGCAATGCCTGTGAATACAAACCAAAAAGGGTAACTGTACTTGGTGGTGGTGATGTTGTGTAGTGATGCTGGCAACGACAAATGATACAAAATTGCAGATGCTGAAGAGAGGTCAACCGTATGTGATTGGGGAAGGATGGAGGAGATCATCCAGTAGAATTTTAGAAGCAATAATCATTCGTAAATGCAGACCTGCGTTTCTAGTTTAAGAGTAGAAATATAGCAATAGAAAACATCGGACTTATGGTATGTAGATGAAATTAGGGTTTTCCACGTTTAGATATAGGGAGAAGGAACTACTGTCAGTTACAAACTTACAATCAAAGGAGCATGCACAGACGTTTTCATTATGCTTAATAAGATTGTACATGATGTTATAACAAGTATACCTCTTAATTTTCAAGAAATTGGCAATATGCTTAATAATATAGTGTGTGTGTGTGTGTATATATATATATATATATATATATATATATATATATATATATAGTAAAAGAAATATAAAAAATATAAAAAACAAATTAAAAGGGCATAATAGTCTTTTCATGTTTAATGAGATCATCACCACAAAAAAAAAATCCGATTTTAGACCGGTAGTGCAAGTTGAAAAGATTTTGGACTCCATCTATAGTTTTTTTGGCTAACCACAGGAACCAAATTTACAGTTCAGCTAATAATTTTTTTGGGAGCATAATATAACAAAGATTAAAGTTTTTGGACTAAATATATCTCAGTTTGGCAGGTGACTGTTAAGTTTATTGTTAATTGTTATACTTTTCTACCCGTCGATAATATTTTTTTTAAGTTTGTTGTTAATTTAAAGATATTTCATATAGTCTCTTTTCAAAAAATAGTATAAAACCTAAAAATACAATTTTTTATTACCCAAAATGGAGTCCATCCATCCATGTCGACGCCCTTCTTAAGCATTCACAAAGTTGTCATCAAATCCCCTCATACCATCCCATTTACACATTTTGGCTTTCATCTCGTTTGTCTTTGTAGGCCACATTATAAAAATGACCTCCCACTTAACTATTAGGCTAAAGCCAAAATTTGAATACAGAAACAACAGAATTAATGGGTATGGAAAAAACTTATCAGGATAATCATCTTTGTCGTAATATATGAACAAATTAACTTGTTATATGTGTTTACATATTATCATTGTAACCGACTATAACAAGTGATAATGGTAATATGTGAACAAATTAACAAGTTAAATGCTTAAATGTATATAAAAAAAATTGTCTAAAAGTGAAAAAAACAAAAAGTTAATTACTCGGATAAGTTATTTTCCCCACTTTTAATAGCGATTTTATTTTTCAAATTTGTTTGTATTATGTTCTTCAAACGTTATTTTTAAAATATCCATAATTTCCTAAATAGTAATTAAATATTGATCAATTCTAAATTTTATTTTTTAATTGATAAATATGTTTTTGTTTTGTGAAATATTTTATATAGCCTCTTATAATTTTTTCTTTTATTTTTAAGCATATACAATATTTTATAAGTAAATAGTATCTAACAATAAAATTAAATAAATTAAATATGTAACAATAAGTATGGAGGTTTTTTTAAAAAATAAAAACAAAATATTACTTAGCAAATAAAAAAAACAAAAAAAGTCTATATAATGTAAATGTTTTAAATTATTACAACTTTTTAATACTTTTTAATTAGAAGTTTATAAACTTTTAATTCTTTTAATACAACATTTTAAACTAGTATTTAACGAAAGTATTTAAAAATGTTATGAAAGAATATTAAACTTTCATACAAAATTTGTAAAAACACTTTAAAAATGTTGTAAAAAAAATTTAAAAATAACTGTATGAAAGTTAAAAAAATTTTTGTATGAAAATATAAAATAAAAATAGTTAAAACTTGTAAGAAAAAGTTAAAACATTTATAAAATATTTGGTTTAAAAACACTTGTATTAAACTTATATGAAAATATAAAAAAAAATTTTAAAAAATATAAACAAAGTTTAGAACATTATATTAGAAAAATCTATAGGAAAAAATATCACAAAAATATTATAAGAAATTATAAAAAGTCTTAAAAATTTTATAAAAAAAAATTGTTTGCATTTAGACAACTTTCTTTTTTTATATATATTTGATCATTTAATTTATTCACATATTACTATTTAACAAGTTAAATGATCAAATATATAAAAAAATGAGAAAATGACAAAAATAGCCATTTACACTAATTACATTACCAAAATAGCAAAAAAAAATCGAAATTGCAAAAATAGCCCACAATTTCGCAGATGGAAATGTCCCATTTGCGAAATCACCATTCCATCTGCGAATGTACAAGCAGCTAAAACACAGTTGTGCTTTAGTTGCTTGTACATTCGCAGGTGGTTTTAGTTTTTTTTTTTTTTTTTTAATTTTTTTGCTCTATATATATCGAAATTTTGGTGTAAAATCACAGATGGAAATGCTCCATCTGCGATTTACTCTCATCCCATCTGCGAAATTGTGGTATTTTTATTTATTTATTTATTTAGTTTGACTATGAAATCAATTGGTTTGACTACGAAATCATGTTGCTATATAAAAAGTTTTGTAGAAAATTATCATTTTGGTTGTTATTTGTTTAGGAACTTTCTCTAAAATTTGCTCTAAAAAATGATTGAATATTTGGTTTGTCTTGTAACCGGTGGGAGATGGCAAGTTAATGGAACTAATCTGGAATACGTATGTCCACAAGGAGGTATTTCTGAATTTGCTTTGATATTTTTTGAGTATATTAGTTATAGTGATTTTGTATCTTTGGTAAGAAGCAAAATTGGTTTGTTAGACAAATATAGAATTGTTCTTCGTTTCCACCATCCTGAATTAAATTATTATATAGCTATAGTTGAAGACATGGATGTTAGAATGTTGATAAACATAATCAAATGTAGTGGAGGAAGGGCTGTGAAAGTGTTTGTGGTGGTTGATGAAGTTGAGGAGGTTAATGGGGGTGGTGAAATTGGAAACCAGATTGTTGGTAATTTATGCAGTTATAAAGGGAGCAACGATCCGATAGGTACATTCAATACTCCTAGTGTACCTCAGTTTCACAGTGTTGCTGAAAATGTTAATGTTAGTTATTCACCTATTCACTATGTGGATCCTGAGAATTTACAAGCATGTTGGTGATGATGATGTTGGTACTTATCTTAATGATGTGGGTGGTCGTTGTGATGATGTTGCCGAACAAGAAGTTAAAGTTATGAATAGGCGCGTGGTAGATAAAACTAAAAAGAAAAAAAATTCAAGTCAAAAAACTGAAAAAAAATCATGTTTACGGGCATTATGTTGATGTTGGTGATGTACGTTTAGATATAATCGAGCTACAAAGCAATTCCGATATAGATGAGTTGGGTGATGAAGTTAAAGCTAAGTTTCCCGATAACCTTTTTCACGGCATGCCCCCTGTACCAGAATGCCCACTTGATCTTAATGAAGATATCCCAACACAGATGGTAGACATGAATCTTCAAAAGATTCAATGTGAGAGTATATTTAAGAACAAAGAACTTTTAAAGTGGTGTATTGGTAAAAAATGTCTTCGAGAAGGTTTCCAGACGAGGACAAGTAGATCCACCAAATCAAGGTATGAAGCTGTGTGTGTTTCGAAAAATTATTCTTGGTTACTAAGAGGAAAAGCAATTAAAAATTCTGATGGACTTTTCCAAGTGAATAAATTTGTTGATGTATACACATGTTCTTCAACATTTTTGCAACCTAATCATCGACAAGCAAACAAATATGTTTTGAGTGAATATGTTGCTGATGTTTTGGCTGAAGACTATAGTAGAGTTTATCGGGGAAAAGATATTGTTAATGATATGAATGCTCAATTGAATATCAATATCTCATACCTTCAGGCATGGCGTGCGAAGCAATATGCATTGTTGTCGTTAAGGGGTACGAAAGATGATTCTTTTACCAAACTTCCGGCGTATTGTCACAACTTGGCCAAACATAATCCGGGTACTGTCACACATATTAAAACAGATGCTGATGATCGCTTTGAGTTTTTGTACGTCGCACTCGGTTGCTCGGTTAGTATTATAATATTATATTAATTTTTTAATATTTATTTTGGTGTATTTGAATAGATATACAATGTATTGTAGGTACGCGCTTTTGTCAATTTTTGTAAACCGACCCTAGTAGTTGATGGAGCTCACTTAAAGGGCGAGTTCAAAGGTACCATGTTACTTGCAGTTACTAAGGACGGACATAACCAAATATTACCGTTTGCATATGGTATATGCAAAAATGAGTGTACCGATTCTTGGACATGGTTTTTTCAAAAACTACGTGATTGCATAGGAAATATGCAAGAGCTTACAATTATATCTGATAGGTCTCCATCTATAGCAACATCCGTTGCCAACATTTTTCCTCACGCTCATCATGGAATATGTGGTGTCCATTTGTATTTCAACATAGTATCTAGATTTGGCAAGAGTAAAACGGTTAAAGGAATTTGTTGGGAGGCGTGTAGGGCGTACACAGTTGATGCTTTTGATGCTGCCATGGATGTTATGAAAAAGACAAAAGAACCAGTATGGGAGTACTTAAAAAGTATAAATCCAGAAACTTGGTCAAGGGCACATTTTAAAGGGAACCGATACAATCTTATGTCGTCCAACAGTGCGGAGTCGATAAATGCATTATCTAGACACGCACGTAAGGTGCCAATACTTATGTTGATCGATTTTTTTCGTGCTACAATGCAACAATGGTGGTTTCAAAGACGTAACTTTGCAGGTATTAAGTAAATTTTTAATATTAATGTTTTATTAATTTTGATGTTATTGATCTTAACTTCTTCATTTTGGCTCTTTTTTTAGCGGAAGCAACAACAATACTTACCCCTTGGGCGGATGAAGTTGTAAAAGAAAACAAGAAAACTTTTACCAAATGGGATGTTCGCATGATCTCAAATACGAAATGCGAGGTCAAAAAGGGGGCACAAAATGTGATTGTTGATTTCCAACATATGACATGTACATGTAGACATTGGCAACTTGATGGGATACCTTGTGGTCATGTCATAAGATGTTTAACAGTGAACAATTACCAAGACTGCTCGAGGTATGCATTAAATGCTTACTTTACCGAAACACTGAGGAAAACTTATGAGGAATCAATAAACGCTCTGCCAAAGCCATCCGAATGGGAGATCCCCGATGATTGGATGATTGTTAAGCCACCAATAATGGATAAACGTCAGCCAGGCAGGCCAAGAAACACAGACCGCATTCCATCCCAAGGCGAGGGTCCAATTATAAAAGAGTGTTCTACATGTGGTCAAATAGGACACACGAGAAATAATTGTACTGGAAGGGCATTCGGTAGCGGAGCACGTCACATAATTTTTAATGCAGAAATGGCATTTAATATTGGTGGTTCAGCGAGTTGCTCACAAACATATAACACTGATTTTGATATAAAACAACCTTGAAATGAAGACTAATGACGAGTTGTTAACTTATTATGTATTGTAATATTTTTATTAAATCTTACAAGACATTGCTATGCTTTCATATTTTTGTTTCGTTTGATGATTATAACAATTAATGAAGCCTTTATATTATAAAATATAGTTTGCAGAATTTTTTTAACAATCACAACTTGTTATTTAAAAAAAACAACAAACGATCATTTTGCAACCTAATCTGTATCATGATAATATTACAACAATTTTGTAACTAATTTTTAAACTCAGGGAACTGCAATGGGTACTTCTCTTTCTCCATTGTTATATAGTCATCCCTAATTCTCATTTTGTCTTCCAAACGATCATTTTTTACCATAATGTGTATCAACTGCTCATCCTTCTCATCAAGTCATTTTTCAGTCGTTTTGATTGCCTTCTTACTCTTTTTTATCAAATCTTTATGCTCTTTGATTTTGTTTTTATTGAGGTCTATCCATTCTTGAGCTTGTTTGCATTCCGATGCAATATCATTAGCAAGTTGATTGAGAAGTCGGGATGACTCTTTGTCCTCTTCTTGTTGTTCTTCAGCCTTCTTCAATTCTTCAAAAGTTTCATGTGACATATATGGCCCGGCTGAAGAGGGTGTAAAAAAAGGGTCTACCGAATCACAGTAGTAACAATCTACTTCATTTCATGAGCAAACTTCGAATTTGTGTGAGGAACTCATAATAAAGTCGACATTGTAACAAACTTGAGCTATAAGTGGTATTTATACATACTAGACAGTAATGACAAGTCCAACTTTGAAATGACTAGACAGTAATGACAAGTCACTGTAGTAACCTGCAAATCGTAGTGGAACCCTTAAGTGACAAGACATAAATGACAGTTTGACATGATAAATCACTGCATAAAGCTGAAAATCGTAGTCCAAATATAACCATTTCGTAGTCAAAGTATTAATTCATAGTCTATTTATTTATATAAATAAATATTTAAGATCTAAAAACCAAACACCCAAATCACCTAAACAAAACGAACTCCCATTATTAGAAATGTCGTCAAATGCAGCAAGTTCTTCGAATGAAGTACCTGGTTCCAATTCTGAAAGGCCATGGATGACAAACGAGGTGTTAGTTCTAACACGATGCTGGCTAAGTGTTAAGGATGGTGTATTGTTACTTGCTCCCCCGCATTGCCTAATTGGTGATGAATGGACTCGCATAACATCTTTGTTTAACCATGAGATGGGAGAAGGACAAAAAAGAGAAAAATCAGATGTTGTTACTAAGTGGATGGATGTAAAGGAAGAAGTGACATGGTTCAATCGAGCATGTAATTATGCGAAAAGTAACAATGTTCGTTATCGGGACGAAGAAGAGTTCTTGGAAGTTGTTACAGATTTTTACATCTGTGAGCATGACGGCAGAGACTTCGAATATGAGGAAGTTTGGAAGGTTGTTAAAAATAAACAGTATTTCATGTAGACCGCTCTAATTTCTGTTAAGAATAACCCATGGACTTGTGTTTTACGTTAATGCTTTGTTCGTATTATGTCGTTGTTTTTCATGTAATTGTTGTAATGTTTGTAATGGTTCATGGAATCCTTGTTAGTAATGTATTCTAATGTATTGTGAAAACTAATGCAATGGGCATTTATTAATTCAAATTAATCATACGAGTTGCTCACATAATAAACTAAAATAGATTTTAAACAAACGAAATACATACGAAATACATGAAAATAACCTAGTACATGAAAATAACCTAGTACTCACATAATAAACTAAAATAGATTTTAAACAAACGAGATATATTTCAAAATATTCCAAGGGGCTTCAAACTGGAATTCCAACTCGTTACTTAATGACTTGTATTCCTCCTTAGCAGCTTCCAAGATGACCTCCTCAGTAGCATTTAAACGGGTGTCGTCAATTTTGGTATAAAGATCGTTGAATAATAGAACTTCGGTTTTCATTTCATACCATCTTGCTAAGATGTCTAGTTCGTCACGATCGTTTCTTGTAGCCATTCGGTTTTCAGCATTGAAAATATTGGTTAAACGGCTCCAAAACATTGGATTGTTCAACTTGCTTGTCTCGTACACATGAATATAAGCACATGTAAGAACCAAGAACTCTTCATTGCTCCATGATATAAAACTCATTTTAATTGAAACAAAGAGAGTAGAATCTAAAAAACGATATTTGAACAACTGTATTGGTTTATTTAGTAAACTACTTATTTAACTTAATGTCAATTTATAGTAGTTTCTACACAAAATCGCAGTCCAATCTTCTAATATGTCTGCAATTCATAGTCAAAATTAACTGACGAATGCAGTGTACTATACTTATAACACAACAGATCACTGTTCGAGTTGACAAGTCATCCCCCGTCGAATGACAACACAATACATTGCTGCTTGAACTGACAAGCCATTGCACCAGGAAAGTAAGGAGTCGTTATAAATAGATTTTAATATCCGTTGTAATTGTATCGTATTACTTCTCTCCTTGCAATTATGGACTCACCACATATATGGAGGAACGCAGAAGAGGTCGCTTTGGTTCAAGCTTGGATTATAACTGTTGAGGAGGATTTTCCACCGGGCCCCCCACAAGTTCGTGTTGGATCATTTTGGTCTCGTGTCTGTCATTTGTTTCACCATTTAATGGGGCGTACTCAATATCGAAGAAGAAGAGATGTCAAAGCGAAGTTTCTGGATTTGAAAATAAAGGTGAAACAATTTCAACGTATTTATAACGAGTTGGATAACGAACATGCAAATACGAATGAAGACATTCTACGACAAGTGACTTTGGAACTATACCGCTTTGAATATGATGGTAGCGAGTTTACCCACTTAGATGCATGAAATCTTTTAAAGAATGTCCCTTATTTTTAATATGCATGTTGGTTAAGTTAATTGTTTTTCGTTATTTAAGTTGCTTGTTGTTGTATGTGTGTAGTCGTTACTATTTAATAAACGTCCATTTCTTTTAATGTATGTTGTTTCCTCAATAGCCAATACATAATACGACATAAAATAAATAACTAATACATAATACGCCATAAAATATAAATGAGGTACATAAATAACTAATACATAATACGACATAAAATATAAATAGGGTACATGGATAACTAATACGTAACACGACACTAAAATAAAAACGGGGTACATAAAAAACTAATACATAATACTACATAAAATATAAAGGTGCTACATGAATAACTACTGCATTGAGGGAGATAACAGGACCACCATTTCATTTGGTATTTCCCAATGCACATGTGATGGTATAGTATTCACCAACTCAGATCCATATGCAAGTCGATACACATAATTAGTGAACTTGTAATCAACCATTTTGTGAATGGATTCAGATGTACGGGTTCTTAGACATGCTATAGCGTGGCCACATGGTATATCGCTTTTTTTTCCATTTACCACAACTACATACCCTTCGTTCAAGTTGTACGTTGGTGGTGGCAAAATTGTCATCGAATTCAAATGTATCCCCATACAAACGTCTTGCATTCCAATTATAAGACTTGTTGAGACATTTTTGAACCTTACTCTCAACGTAAGGGGTCAACCCACCAGACAACCTCCCTGTAAAATTTGATATTTTAATAAAAATAATAGCACAATAAAAAAACTAAATATAACAATCTCCCTTACCCGCCACTTCGGCCCGTTCACCATACTTTGATTGTATCGACGTAGTGATTAACTCAATTATCGTTGTTATAGGAAACTCACGTGTGGATATAATTTGCAAAATTTCAGGGACGTCAATCGATTTAACATTGTAACGTATTTTTGGGAAAAATGCTCGTGTCCATTTTGAAATCGGTATATCGTCAAGCCAGTAAATTGGACTCCTAAGCAAGGTGCAGAAAGGTGGTTTCCTACATGTACTTTGCAACCTTTCCAAACACAAGTAAAAATCATCAACGCTATATGCATTGCATGACTTCCAAAACAACAATTCGACTTCCGTATTGTTATGTCTGACAGACTCACATATTTTTCGAGCTATATCTTTAGGACAATATCCATGATAGGAATCCGGGTAGGCACTCTGAACACCAAAGTCTATTTTATCACACAGGTTGCTTATGAAACCAACCTCTATGTCCTCACCTAAACAATCTTTTAACCTCATCATGAACCATCTCCATGATTCTTCACACTCTAAGGTTCCCAAACTAACTGCTAAGAGTAGTGGTTCATGATTTCCATCTATAGCCACTGCGAAGTACATTGTTGTCAGATAGCTCCCAAGAAGGGGTAAATAACCCACATATATCAGCGGTATCATGCACCTAAGGAAGGTACGAATCTACATAAAAACAAACACATATTAGTGATAAGTAAAAAGTAATCGAGATACATTACCATGAAATATTATATAACTCAATAAAAGAAGTATGTTATACCACGCAACATAAAGCCACAAAACAGAATTGAAAGTGGTTGGTATCGGTTTTCTTAATGGATGTGAAGGTATTAGGATTTGTTCTTTGAAGGTTATGCAAGAAAATTGGTAGTTGAGAAAAGCTTCTTTCGCTGTAAGTACTCATTTTCAAAACCGATGAAAGTGCTCTACAATCATCACACAAATGCAATATCACACAAATGCAATTATAAATAGAAAATATTGTATCTCTATTGTTCAAAATTCATAGTTTAACTTTTTAAATTCATAGTCAAACCAGTTCATTTCATAGTCAAATTTCACTGACCGACATGACAATACTACAGAATGTACTTGTCTGCAGTTCATAGTTCAACTTTTTAAATTCATAGTCAAACCAATTCATTTCATAGTCAAATTTCACTGACCGACATGACAATACTACAGAATGTACTTGTCTGCAGTTCATAGTTCAACTTTTTAAATTCATAGTCAAACCAATTCATTTCATAGTCAAATTTCACTGACCGACATGACAATACTACAAAATGTACTTGTCTGGATTTCGTAGTTCAACTTTTTGAATTCATAGTCAAACCAGTTCATTTCATAGTAAAAAAGAATTGTCTGTAATATGATTTCTTCTATAAATGGGTGTCACTCACTATGAAAAATTTAACTGAGAAAGTAACTCTGATTTAAAAGAAAAAGAAGGCTAATGACATACTGCAATTGCGGAGGAGAACGTATCGTTCAGGATTTCGGGTACAACTAAAAACCCAGGAAGATTGTTTTACGCTTGCCCATATTTGCTATCACGTTGTTAACGTCATTCAAATTTAAACCCTCGTGTTTACATGACAAAAATTTATTTTCTTACTGTCAATGTTAAATTTAACAGGGACCAAAATGCGGGTTTATCAGTTGGGTTGATGAAGAGAAGGACCAATCATCTATGGTAATAGCTAAAGTAGCTAACTCTAATAAGCTCTTTCAATCAGAAAATAAGAAGTTAAAAATAGCGTTGGTTTGTAGTTGGGTATTGTTCTTGGCAGTTCTTGTTTACAAGTTGTAAGTTTTTTAATATTGTTTTTATGGTTTTGAAGTTGTTAGGTCAATAAATTGTTGTATTTGTACTTATGTTTAGAACAGTGTACTTGTAACGTTAAAACAAATGTTGTAGTCGTTCTTATGTTGTATGTATTGATAAGTTATTAGCAGGTCATTAATTTGTTGTAATTGTCGTAACGTTAAATTTTTTGCCATCCGTTGACGAAACTATAAAAATAAACTAATAATCAAATCCAACATTAATTTAGATATACAATTATATAATCCAACTACATAGGACCAAGACTAGACCCCCAATAAATTTTTGCCATCCGTTGACGGAACTCTAAAGCTGCGTTCTTTGGGTCAATAAGAACACGTATTGGTTGACCTGAAACAAATTGCTCCATAAACATACAAACAAAAACACCGCAATCTCCCAAATGACTACTTTGTTGGGGAACATTTTCTTCATAAATGAATTGCATATTCAATGGAATCCTTGGGATGTTCCTCCGGGCCCAATACTTAATCTTGTCCAAATAATTTGCCACCCGACGTTTAAATTTGGAAAAGATTCCTTCAGATTTGAATTTTTCATAAGCCCCTCTACCAAGACTGTCATAAATATGCACTTCCATTGACGCTAATCGTAGTTCCCCAAATAGCCAATGGTTAGGGGATGAATGAATCAGCAATAGGACCTGTATAAGGATCAGAAAATAAAATTATGTTTCTTTACATCACAATACAAAAACATAACAAAAATAACGATATTATTTTCAATATAAACAATTAAGTTTACCGTATCAACATCCCACCAAGCAACCATGAAGTTGGGGTACGTAGCAATACCAGCCATAAACGCCCTCCAGTCCTGCCCTTCTTCCAAAGCATGAGAAACAAAAAAATTTGGAGGCATTGTTGTATGTCGGTCGCCCTCAAACCGTCTCTCCATCAATAGTCGGTAAATGGTTATATGCTGCACACATGATACTTTTGTTATTGACTAAAAAACAATTAACTTTTAAAATAATAAATTAACAATTAATTTACCGATGACTCCAACCATCCGTCGTGTGTATGCCCAAACAATGAGCTCCAAAAATCTCTATCTAACACGAAATTAAACAAACGATGCTGGACATCATATGAATGAAATAAATAATTTTGGATGACAACCTCACCGCCTGCTACGTAAGGTTGCAGGCACAACATGGAGAAGTCGTGAGCAACACCAAAAGTTGGAGGAGGAACGAGGCTTGTTGATTTGATATCTACCTTCTCTTTTGCGCTTGTTTTTTGCTTCGGTGTCGTGTGCAGCTAAAAACAATATTCAAATGTTTAAATCTCTATCTTTCAGATAATTCACATAAACATAAAATTATGAGTTTATAATAAAACGAATACCTCGGTGTAAGGAGGGCACAAATATTGTGATGGTTTTCGAGTCCTCGGTTTATCGAGTGTAACTTCTTTGCCATCAACACCATACTCATCAAAATAATCTACAATTCCCGTAATTATTATTTCATCTTCGTCCGACACCTAATTTAATAAGCAATAATCTCTAATTAAAAAAATGTTTCAATATACTAAAAACAAAATATAAATTAATGTAAGTATAAGAACCTCTTTAGCTTCATTATAATCATTTACGTCAAACACATCATCATCAAATTTGTTCCCCGCATTGTCATTCCTCTCCTCCGACTCCTACATTAAAAATAAAACTTTATACTTAATAACGAAAGACACATAATTTAATAAGCAATAATATCTAATTAAATAAATGATTCAATCTACTAAAAACAAAATATAAATTAATGTAAGTATAAGAACCTCTTTAACTTCACTATAATCATTTACATCAAACACATCATCATCAAATTTGTTCCCCGCATAGTCATTCCTCTCCTCCAACACCTACATTAAAAATAAAACTTTTTACTTAATAACGAAAGACACATTAAAAAGTAATTATTAAAATCGTAAAGGTAATATCTATAACAACCTTGTCGTCTTGAATATCACCAAAAACATTTTTAGTTGTATTGTTTTTATTCATCACTTCATCTTGCACAACCTATATTTTCAAATATAAAATATGAACACAGGTATTCATATATGTTAATAACATTTAAAAAATAATATAGCGTGTAACTAACATGTTCATCATATTTTCTTTGTGACACTATCGGATCATCAAAACTAATGTCGTTCCAAAATTGTTCAGTATTCACTTATTCAAAAAAAACCTCTGTAGGTTGTCGGTTCATAAACACATGCTGCTCCAGTGCATGTAGCCGTTTCAACACCTCGTCTAGGTTGTGTTTCCCACTGCCCCTACCTCTACCATGAGAGCGACCACTGGACGACATACTAAACGAAGATTCGTCTTGTCTCCTAAAATGGTCCCGTACTGGGGATGAAACTGTTTTCCCTTCACCATATACATACTCTTGAAATGACATATAATAACAAGATGTCATCTCACCATCACTCGGTAACATGTTTTGTCTTGGTGGTTGTCCCTCCTAAAAAATCAAACATATTAAAAATGCATATAAAAGTATAATAATCAAGCTTATTAATAATAAACGAAAAATTTATAAACCTGTAGCTTTGAAAAAATCTTGTTCACGTCAACCCATTTCAATTTTTTTGTTCCACTCCATCGTTTCATCCGAGACATGTCTTTACTTTTTCTCAATACTAATCCACATACACGAACAGCCAAAATCATCTCATATATCCATATCTACAATTTTTTACAATTACAGTAATAAAAGTTACAATTAAAATAAAAAACATAACAATAAAACAATTTAAATATAAGAAAATTTTTATACCCTTATTGGAGCCGTAAATCCTAAGACGGAGTACTTTAAAGTTTGACGACGCTCAGAAAGTGATAAATAATTATCTATTTTGTTCCATGTATCCTCAAGATCAACATAAGTAAAATCCCAAAGATAGCTACCCCAAGCGAAACTAACAAAACAAAAAAACAAAATTGGTTTTTATATAAATTATAACTTTAATAAAATAAAACTTTTAACGTAAATAAAATATACCTGTTCCAGAGATCCAAATTCTCAGACAAAAAAAACCAATCTTGTGGCACCCGATCATTAATTTCTTTTCCCAAAAAACCTTCACACAAAATGTATATCAAACATACTCTAACTGCATCAACGTCGTCAAGTTCTAGGAATGTTCGGTTTAAAATTAAACGTTTCAGGTGGCCGATTTTCATCGAACTATTGGTATGGTTCGGAAATAGCCGCTCACGCAATAAACATCTTATTTTACTAGTTAATAATTTTTCCGACGCTTTTTTCTCAATGTTTTTTGGATACTCCCCAAAATTGAAGCTGGTTATCAAACAAAACTCTTCCGGCCCATAAACCATTTTCGTATTGCCTACTCGAAAATATAATCGTTTTATTTCATCTGGAGATAAAACAGGGTCCGGCCGGATCTGATGAAGGAACATTTTATGGAACAACAGTGCGTCCCCTTGTAAACGAGGGACATCAATAAAATAACCAAATACAATATCTCTGAAAATGGCACGCCTGACATCATCTAAAACTTCAAATACTTTCCATATATTACCGTCCGAGCCTTTTAAGTTCACAATTGCTTTCATATTGATAAAACTAAAATCATGCTGCAAAAGAAACACAAAAACAAATTAGAGAACTAAAAAATATTTTGTTTTTAAAATATATGATTATGAACTGCAATAAGTACATAAACAATTAGTAATACAAATACAAATTCTTAATTAATAATTTATATATTTACGATAAAAAACAATAACATATACATATATAAACAATTTTCCAAGTTATACAACACATATATTTACGATAAAAAAACAATATCATACATAATTATATAAACATTTTATTAAACAAATTTCAACTTAAACGACAAATATATAAACAATTTTTATCTTTCTAATTATATAAACTAACATTTTATAACCATATAAACAAACAATTTTTCAAATAAAACGACAACCAAATTAACATTTTTGTAAGTTATACGACAAATATATACAAATTTTCAACTTATACGACAAATACAAACAATTTCTAACAATATATATACGACAAATTTTCAACTTATGCACATGTTATACTTATATGACAAATATATATACAAACGACTATTTTGTACATACTGTAATTTAACTATTTTTCACTTTATATAAATAAACAATTATACGATAAGAATATATAAGTTTTCAAGTTATACAACAACTAAACAAACAACAAAAATAACAAATTGTAAACATTATCTAATAATTTATTTAAATTTAAACCACCAGATGCACACTCTACGCAGTCTCTACTTGTACATTCAAACAACCACTAACAAAATAGCATTTAAAGTTCAAGTATACTAAAGAAATATTAAAACTATCAAACACAACAAAATTACCCTTTCAAAAACTTTATAATTACTATTTTTTTACACTAAATAATACAATAAATGATAAAATAAAATAAAGTTTAAACATTAAAAGAGTTAAAATCTAACCATATTTACGGGATTGTTGACATCATCCTCCATTTTCTTCAAAAACTAGCCAAAATCGTGAGAAAAAACCTAAAGATATAGAGAGTTTTTGTGTAGAGAAGGGTGAAAAATGAAGAAAAAAAAACGTTTATATAGTGAAACATAGGGGATTTCGCAGATGGCATCATGATTTCGCAGATGGACCATTCCGTCTGCGAATGTACAAGCAGCTAAAGCACAGCTGTGCTTTAGCTGCTTGTACATTCGTAGATGGAATGGTGATTTCACAGATGAGGCATTTTCATTTGCGAAGTTGTGGGCTATTTTTATAATTTCAATTTTTTTTGGTTATTTTTATATTGTAATTAGTATAAATGGTTATTTTTATAATTTTCTAAAAAAAAATATCTACTTAAAACATAAACAAATCATTTTTCCATTAAAATGGACGATAACAAAGAGCACGTGTGCTCTTATTCTTTAAAATAATGTTAACTCTTACAGGACCAAGAACAAAATATAATATATAAGAAATTCCTTAAACTCGATAGGAAGGAGATGCATGGCATAGCTTCATCGTCATCCTGACCACAAGACATGGTGGAAACCGATAAAAATACTTTTAGAAGAACGACATTACTACGCGTATCTTACAAAGAAGAAGATCGATAAATTAAAAGACTTAAATCACTCTGTTCAGATTTCTAAAAGTCTGAACATCGTCTATGAGCTCATCCATTGTCCGCCAGGATGATCCATCTTTCTCCATTGCCTCCTTTGCAGCTTTTCCAACCTCCATAACTTTCTTCCTCACCTCTTTCCCCCTTTCTCCTTCCATGAGCTCCTTCACCATCTTCTTTAACCCTTCAGACTTCACAAACCCTCTAACAGATCCATCGCACGTCTCCACCCTTAAACCGATCTTTATCTCCTCCACCACCATCCGTGCATTCAGGTGTTGGTCAGCCATCATCGGCCACGCTAGTATCGGAACCCCTGAACATATGCTCTCCATAACCGAGTTTAAACCACAGTGGCTTAAAAACCCTTTTACACTCTCGTGCTTCAGAATCTCCCTTTGGTCCACCCATTCTCTTACGATAATCCCTCTTTCTCCAACTCTTTCTTGTAGCTCGTCAACAACATGACTCATCACCTCGCTCTCGCACTTCCTCACCACCCACATGAAATTCACTTCGGACTCTTCCAAACCCTTGGATATGGCTTCCAGCTGTCGTGTTGATATCTCGACTTGAGTTCCGAATGCTATGTATAAAACGTAGCGTCCTTTAGATAGCTTCTCATCTAGCCATTCCACCCATTTAGGGTTTTGATCGTGATGATCTAGAACTGTTAATCCCGACTCAGCCAAACACAGTGGTCCGACGCACCAAGCTTTGAGGTTAGACTTTCGGTTCAGATAGTCAATAAACAGCGGCTCAAGCTCGTAGAAGCTGTTCATAATCAGTCCATAGCTATTCGCCATTGCTATCACAACCTCCATTAGCAAGTCCTGTTGAGGACCCGTGGGATCTGGCTGATTGAAAGGTTTGTCAAAGTCATTCCTAGTGACTTTGATCCATGGGAACCTTGTCACAGTGATTAAGTCATCATCGGACTCAGGTCCTGACAACAGCCGGTTTGCACCCACTTCTAGAGCCACGGCGGTTGAGTAGCCGGACATGCCAAAAAACGAGAGGCGAGGGATCCCTAATTTATTTGCAGATTCAAGTGTCCAGCTTAAAAACCCATCGGAAACGATGCAGGTGATAACTTCGGAGAGATTGTTGAGTGCTTGTTCAAAGTGTGGCTTCATGTGCTTCGTTGCTGTGACAAATTGCCAGAATACAGACATGGAAGGTAGCTTATCGGTGCTCTCTATACCTTGAGGTATTCCTTCAACATCGCTAGGAAATGGCAGGTCTATAATAGAGATTGAATCTGCTGCATGATGGTGGAGAAACTGAGTGATGAAGGGTCGATTGGCTTTTGTGGTGAAAAGGGTGAGAGAAACGCCATGGCGTAGGAAAAGCTGGGCTAGGTGGAGCAATGGTATGGTGTGGCCTTTGGACATGAAAGGAAACAATACAAAATGAGGGTGATTTGCCTGTGTGGAAGCCATTTTTTTGTGAAGGTTTAACGAGGCTATTGGTGTTAATTAAATAATTCGATTTATATATACATATAAATAGAATGGAAATAGTAAATTATTGAGTTTCTAAAGAAGGTATTGGAAAGTGTGCATGATTATATGTGGTGATTATTTATGCCAGCAAATTGATAATAAGGGCAGTATTCATTAATAGGATTGTCTTGAGATGTCAAGCAAAATGAAAAGTGGTCCAGATTTGTTCCAACATAACCGGCATAAACATCAGGGAAAACATTATTATAATACGTACGTTGGATAATAATCGGGTTTTAGGTAAAACGACTGGTTTCATGAAAATAGCATGGTAAAACCTCCACCTTAGTTAGCTCCACCTAAGAATTACCAAGGCAAAAGAGAAGAGAAATTGGTGCCATTTTTTCCGAACATGCGGCGTACTTGTGTGAGAGAGTGACTCGTATATATTAGGTCTCTAAGTTTTTTTTTTTTTTTTTATTATTATTATTTTTTTTTTTTACATATTATACTAACATTGTTGTTATAACCGTTTAAAGAGGGCTAATAAGCTTTTAGTTTTGTCAATATTAGGTATTTATTTTTAATATTTTTATCATTTCATCTAACCCTTTTACAATTTATATTAATATCTAGTTAGATGCTTTATCATTTCATTTTCTCATTTTAATTGTCAATTCACCGTAATCAAAGTCTTAATGATTAAAGTTATGTTTGGCGCGCCACAGCTAGCTGATAAGCTTGTTTATTTTTCGATCATTTTTAAGTTGTTATGTTTAGCAAGCCAAAAAGTAGCTTATAAGGTAACGTTTTAAAAAACTACTTAGACTAGTTTTTTAAAAGTTTTTATTTTTGAATTTCCTAATATACCCCTTAATTAATTAATCAAACATATTTTTTAAATGTCTGTTTATTTCATTATATAAATTTCAGATAGTTTATAAGTCAGTGGCAGAGCCAGGGTCAAACTAAAAGAGTATTCCCGACAAGTAATGAGGTATCCCCGATAAGTGATGGCATATCAGGGATACCCCATTGGTGGAGCCATTACTTATCGGGGATACCACATTACTTTTCGCGGATACTCGTTTACGTTGACCCTCACTAACTTATAAGCTATCTGAAATTTATATAATGACATAAAATGACATTTAAAAAATATGTTGTTTTAATTAATTAATGGGTATACTTGAAAAAAAAACTTTTAGAAAACTAGTCTAAATAGTTTTTTAAAACCTAGCTTATAAGCTATTTTTTGGTTTGCCAAAAACATAACAACTTAAAAAAATATCGAAAAAGTAAACTAGCCTATAGCTACATGTGGTGTGCCAAACATAAAGTTAATCATTAAGATTTTGATTACTACTAGTTTTTTTTTTTTTTTTTTTTTTTTTTTGGTAAAAATGACAAAAAATTGTTATGTATCATTTCAAATGAAACCGTGGTTGTAGTGAATGGATGACTAAAATGAGAAGATGAAATGATAAAGCCGTCTAACTAGATACCAATATAAATTGTAAAAGAGTTAGATGAAATGATAAAAATATTAAAAATAGGGACCTAATGTAGACAAAATTAAAACCTTATCACCCCTTTTTAAACGGTTATAACAACCATGTTGGTGTAATATGTACAAAAAAGACCTTAGGGACCTAATGTGGACAAAATTAAAACCTTATTAACTTTTTTTAACGGTTATAACAAACCATATTGGTGTAATATGTACAAAAAAAATCTTAAAGACCTAATGTGGAAAAACTTAAAACCTATCACCCTCCTAAGTCATTCCCTTCACGAATATATCAAGTTGAAGTTGTTAGCCTTACAAATGTATTTCAATTGCCATTTGAGCTTAGATCTTTCAACTTAGGCCATCTCCGATGAGACTTTAATAGAGGATTTAATAGGGAGTTTAATCTTATTCAACTTAAAATCCTCATTGTGGGACAATGATTCAATAGAACTAGATGAAAACATGCGCGTTGTGCAGAATATAAGTATATAGCTGAAATATTTATATTTATAAATATATATGTTTTTTTTTGTTAATTATAACAATGAGGTTGTTGTTAATTTTGATATAATAATTCTTATACTAAATTGTTATTAAACGTTGATTGTTTTGAATGATATTACAATGTAGACATCTATTACAACTATATAATATTCATCGTCTTAATGAGTTCGACCCGCAACTTACTCATAAATAAAATTAAAAGTAATATATGGTTTAATGTTATTTATGAATGTTGTCATGTTTAATTAATTTTTTTTTAATTTTTTCTGCTTAACATTTTAATTTCTATCATTGTAATTATTTAGAAATATCAAACATTGTTTTTCTTTTTAAAGGTAACAATATAATTTTTTTATATAATGTTACTTTTGACTATTGTTGTAAGTTATTTTTAAACAACTTATTTAAAAACTCTTAACAAATATAAAATAATTTTATATTTTTTTTAGTTATTTTGGGGTTACAATTTAGGTTTTACATTCAACACTACATATTATATATTTTAACTATTTATAAAATAATCTTTGGATTTTATTTTAAGTTTAATTTAAATTTCGATTTAAATGAACCCTTTAACGTTATATTTAAAATAATAAATTAAATATTTTATACTATTCAAAGCCGTAACTTTAAAATTGCAATGGTTCTTATTCAAAAACATATCGAAACTAATAAGTTGGATATAATATATTAAAAGTTATCGATATAATTTTATAAGTAGAATTAAAAGATGTTAGTATAATATTCAAGTTTAGTTAATTTTGGATTAAAATTTAGGTTTTGTACTTATTTAATGTTATTAACCAATTTATAATCATTATTAGAAAAAACTGTAACGTCATGTGAGTTTCAAATATATGTGATGCTTGGAAATATGCTTATTTTACAAGTATATTAGACAAATATTCGCGCGTTTCGCAAAATACAACAATATATTTCAAATCTTTACAAATATATGATTTTTTAATATATCAATGACGTTGTTGTTAGCTTTTATATAATAAATCTTATAATAAGTTGGTATAAACATTGTTCATTTTGAGTTATATGATAATATAAACATCTTTTTAAAATTCTATAATCTCAATTGTCTCAATGGCCCCTACCTGCAGGTTACTTATTAATAAAATTAAATATAATATATGGTTTAAAGATATTTATAGTTGTTGTTGTGATTAATTAATTTTAAAAGTTTATTTGCTTAAGATTTTAATTTCTATCATTGTAATTATTTAAAACATCAAACATTGTTTTTGTTTTTAAAGATAAATATAATTTTTGTATATAATGTTACTTTTAACTATTGTTGTCGTAAGTTATTTTAAATAACGTATTTGGAAACTTTTAATTATTTTAATTTGGTTTCAGAAATTTAATGTTTTTAAAATTTATTTGATGAATAATGTTAGTTTCTTTGATTGTAATTATTTAGGTTGATGGCAGCCTAAATTACATCGAGCGGCCTGTAGCGATCCTTGACAGGAAGTCGAAGGATCTGAGGAACAAAAGAGTAGAACTCGTGAAGGTGCAATGACAGCACCGGAAGGGGTCAGAGTGGACTTGGGAGCTGGTGAGCGAGATGATGGAGCACTACCCCGAGCTGTTCCAGGATTGAGCGGCAGACTTCGAGGACGAAGTCTAAAATAAGTGGGGGAGATTTGAAGCACCTGGTTCTTGGTATGTGTTATGTTATTAAATTTTCTTTATTTTTTCACTTTCGGCCTTGGACTCGGCGAGTCGAAGGACTGACTCGCCGAGTAGAAGCGGGATGAGGTGCGGGGTTTAAGTCGCGGACTTGGCGAGTAGCCGCTGTTTGGGCAAAAACCCTAATCCAGGGGTTTGCACCCTATTTAAACGACCTTATGTAGCCTCCTTTTCCCCTTTATGCTCCCAAACACTCCTCATAGCAACCCTAGCCGTTTTTGTGAAGATCTAAGGCTTTTTGAGTGATTCTTGTGAGTTTTGGTCTCAAGGAAGAAGGAAGAGCATAGAAGGATCAAGAGGGGATTGAAGGATTCGAGTTTGGTTTATCATTTGCAGTCTTTGGAAGGTATAAAGTCTGAACCTTGCTCATTCTTTTGTTAGATCCCTCTTTGGAGTGATTTAGGGCTTTTATAAGCCATTTTTGGTGGCCAACCATGTTTGCAAACATGGTTAGGGGTTTGGGTTTCTGTATCATGTCATTTTATGAGCCACAAGTCAGATCTAGGTTGCTTTTTGCACAAAGGAAGGCCCCATGCAACAAAAGAACCATTCTAGAGCCTTTTTAAGCTCTAATGTCCCATGCATGCACGTAAAGTTTGTAACTTTACATGCTAGATCGAGTTTAGGGGCCTGGATCTATCATTTGGTTAAGTGTTGTACATCAGAAATCGAAGTTCTTAGTAAGGAATGTGATAGACTCGGCGAGTCCATTCCTGGACTCGGCGAGTCCAAGGGTTTTGGTCCCATATCAGTGAGGGTCGTAAGGACCAGTTGAGTGTGGAAGGGTTTTTAGGAGTCCCGGGGAATGACCCAATGTTCTGGACTAAGCAAAGTGTTCTGGGAATTCATGGTACTCAACGAGTGCATGAACGGACTCGGCGAGTCCAAGACAATCTTCATGGAACTCGGCGAGTTGTTCATCAACTCGGCGAGTCGAGGACAGAACGTGTTCATAGGATGAAGAGTAACTCGACGAGTTTTTCATACAACTCGGCGAGTTAGGTCAGGACATGAGTGTCAGTTGATGATGAACTCGACGAGTTGTTCATACAACTCGGTGAGTCAGATGTGGATTCAGTCGGTGTTCATTTAGAAGTAAAACTCGTTGAGTCATCGCCTAACTCGATGAGTAGAGACGGGTATGAGGTCTGATGGAAGGATAGGGACTTGGCGAGTTGGCGAGTCAACTCGGTGAGTCAGGTCAACTGGAAGTTGACTTTGACGTTGACTTTGACTTGGTCAAGGGGTAAAATGGTCATTTTACCCTAAGGGTAGATGTCAGTTTCTGACTAAGTGTTTTGTGGGAATTTTAGCCGGAGGACTTCCGGAGCAGCCACGGCAACAGTCAGAGGATTCCCGCACAGTTCAGCAGATACGAGGTGAGTTGCCTTCCAGTAGGGGTGGGTCTAAGGCCACAATGCCGGCCCACCATTGAGGAGTATTTAGAAGATAATTGTCTTTGTGATAATTTATCTTGGTTTGGTATGCGTTTGGTTATGTGTTATATATGTATGATATGTTGCATGATAGGGATAGTTTCCCTGATAGTGGTCCGTAGGACCAAGGGGTAGGTCAGTACCCGGACATGTCTGAATGTGTGCTTGTATATCTGCTGTTGTATGCTAGTGGTAGGGGGTGGAATAGTCCCCAGTTACCGGTTGAAAGATACCGATGACGATACCGGTTGAAAGATACCGATGGTATTGTATAGTATGTGGTATGATGGGGGAACTTACTAAGCTTTGTGCTTATGGTTTCAGTTTTTGGTTTCAGGTACCTCTTCGTCTAAGGAGAAGGAGCCGGCGGCGTAGCATGGCATCACACACACATATGATTTTTCCGCATGGTGTTTTCTGGGATTGTACTCTGATATGACATTTGTTCATGGTTGTTGTTTCGAATATGATACTTGGTTTGAGATGTCATGTTTATACAATACTTTCCAATGAATGTTTTATGAATTAATTAATCAAAAAATGAAATTTTTAGGCTTGAATTTTGGGATGTTACAAAAGGACAATTGCTCACATACAACAATATATCTAAACTTATAAGTTAACTATACAATTTTTAAAAGTTAAAGTCATAATTTTATAAATAGAAATAAAATATAATATTTTAATATTGTAGTTTAGTTAATTTATTGTTAGAATTTAGTTTTTGCATTAATTTAACATTATTAATCAATTTATAATAATTATTAGAAAATTTTGAAAATCCATGTAGGTTTCAAATGCATGTGGCGCAAGTAAAAGTGTATCCTTTATAAGTATACTAGGCGAATGTTTGCACGTCGCGCTGAAACTTCTATATAGTTGAAATCTTTACAAATATATGTTTTTTTAAATATAACAATAACGTTCTTATTAAATTTTATATAATAATTTGTATACTATTTTGATATAATATAATGATTATTTTAAATTATATGATCATATATACATCTATTATAACTGCATAATCTCAATCATTTTAATGTTTTAATTTCTATCATTATAATTATTTAAAACATTAAACATTATTTTTTGATTATAAAGGTAACAATATAATAATTTATATAGAGTTATTTTTAACTATTGTTATTATAAGTTATTTTAAGCTACTTATTTGAAAACTTTTAACAATTATAAAAAAATCTTTAGGAAATATTTTAGTTAAATTGAGATTACAATTTAGTTTTTCATTTATCATTACAATTATCACTTTTAACTATTTACAAAATATTCACTGGTTTTTTAAATGGAACTGAAATTTATATTTAAGTTGATACTGTAATGTTATATTTAAATTAACAATTTAAGTATTTTGTCCAAACTGTTCAAAAGTTGTAGTTTTAAACTGATAATGGTTGACATACAACAACATTTTAAATCTAATAAATTAAGTCTAATATGTTAAAAGTTAAACACATAACTTTATAATTAGAAGTACATGTATTATTTTAAAAAGGAAATT